>NW_020954556.1:14192844-14203694 GCF_900497805.2 Vombatus ursinus
GAAGGAAAAAAAAACTCAATTTAAGACCTTGAGCAAAAGGAGATAAATTAACAAAAAAAATATTAATAACAAAAGTAAATATTCCTCCAGATCATGGAAAGAGTTCAGGCATCTATGAGTAAGTATTATAAGACAAAGGAAAATGAATCAATACTTGATAAACAGATGATCTTGTGGATTTCAAAGAGAATGTGAGACCACAGCAAAATGTTTCTGGGTAGTTTAATAAGAAGTATGAATGTAGAATTCATTTTATAAAGCAGAAATAATTATCTGAATAGCAGAACTTAAATTGATGGTGGCAAATCACACCAAAGAAACCAAAAAGAGAGTATTGGTTGAAAGTGCAAATAGCAGAACAGAAGAAAAGTCTTGAAGAAGAGAAGCACAAAGTAGTACTATTAAAAGTTATCATGATATCCATATAAATAAAAATATTTATATTGAAAGCAAGATATGGGGTCAACTTAAGAAATGTAGATCTCCCAGAGGAGCCCAATGAAGAAAAAAAGACAAAATTAAATTCTAAGCACAGGAGATAAAATAACATAAAGAATTCCCAGATTGTTCCTAGAAAAATTTAAAAAAAGTAAAACATTTCCATTCTCACTTTCATTTCTTAGCATCCCTGGCTTCCTTTAAGATGCAGGTAAAATGTTATGCTGTGCAACAGGGTTTTCCTCGTTCACCCAGTTATTTTTATATTCCCCTCTAAGATAATTTTTCATCTATTTTTCAAACATCTTGCATATACCTATTTCTCTACACATTCTCTCTGCTATTAGAAAGTAAACTTTTTTGAGGAGAGGGACTTCTTTCCTATCAATGCTTAACACAATACTATTTTTATAGCACTTTCTTAATAAACTCTTGTTGACTGATAATCAATCAAACAGCATTAAAATATTTTATTAATCACCTTACTATGTCTCAGGAAGTGTGTTAAGCACTAGGAGCAGAAAGACAAAATGAAATGATATTTCTTCTCAAGGCGCTAATATTTTATGTATTGTAGGAGACAAGATACAAACATATTTGTATGTAATAAACACAGAATAAATACAAAATATTTCAAATACAAGGTAGTTAAATGCCAAGTCGTTAGGGAGGGAGAAAGTGTGCTAGAAGTTGAAGAAATCAGGAAAGTCTTCATGTAGAAGGTGATGCGTGAGGAGAATCTTGAAGGAAGAACATTATGGATTCTATGGGGTAGAAGTGAAGAGGGATAGTAATTCAGACATGGAGATCAGAGATGGGCCATGGGTAAGGACCAGAAAGAAATTTGGATGGACTATGGTCTAAGAAGAGTATTAATGAATAATGAGGTTTGGAAGATATGTTTCAATCATGCCAGAAAGGGCTTTATGTGTGAAAAAAGAGGAGTGTATATTTACACTAGAGGCAATAAAGATGCAGCAGAGAGTTATTGAGAAAAGGAATGATGTGTTGACATCTGAGCTTTCGGAAAATCATTTGGTACGTAGGCAGAGGATTAATTACGGTGGGGAGAGATGAGGCAGGGAAACCAAATAGGAGATTATTCATATAAACCAGGAAAAAAGTAATGAGCTTCTAGTGAATATGTGAGTAGATAGAAGGCCTGGGATGATAGAGATGTTGTAGAGGTAGAAACAGCAAGATCTAGAAACTGGTTGGATATGTGGGGTGAATGATAGAGAAGAGATGAGAATGATATTGAGGTTATGAGTGATGAGGGCAAAGAAGGAATCCAGACAAAGATCATTATGAAATTTTGAAAAGATGTCACTTCCTGTTAGAGGGAGTAGGATGAGGGGAAAAATACCCTAAGATGTTACGGATTTGCAATAAAAACATGATTCTGAAAGGTAGAGAATGATTTGTAGAATGATTATTTATTTCCCCTATCACTCAGGAAAGGCTTCAGTGATAGCAGTTAAATGGAAATCACAGTGATAATTTGAAATGTCCTTTTTGTTGTTGATTCATCTTTGATTCCCAGTGGACTGTGACAAGTGCTGTAAGCTTATTTGTGCTGTTACAGCACTTGTTATGGGTTCACTAAAGATAGATATTCCAACATATCGAGATTATTCTCAATTGAATCTCAGTGCCATTGTTAAGTGAGAAGGCAGATACACAATATTGCTTAAGATAAGGATAAACTTGCAATATGATGACAGAATAATGGCAAAATAGTTTAAGCCCTAGTAGCTTTCAAAAATTTGTACACACATTATTCACAGAAAATGATTTTTTTTTTAATTCTGAAAGACATCAATGAAAGTCATTCTCCAGTAGAGAAAGAACTACCATTATTGGTGAAAGTTTAAAAAATAAAAATGCATTTGCCTCCCAAGTTCTCACTTATAGAAAGTAGATTTTAATCATACTTAGATACTGAACCAAAGACAGGAAGCAGTGGGTATTTGGAGGCAGAGGACCTAGGTTCAAATCGAGGCTCGATCACTAGTGGACAGTTGTATAACATCTCTCTACATTTAGTCATGTTCAAAATAAGGTTGGTCTTGGTGGTCATAAAGATCCCTTCCAATTCTAAATCTACGATTATGAAAATTTGGGTCCTGTTAGACTTGAATAAAATTATAGAAATTATTCAACCAATGAATATTAAGTATTTACTATATATAGATCACTAAGAAATATATAAAGTTTAAGAAAGACATGAAGATATGACATAAGACATAAAGTTTAAATAAGATTTTACATAGTGCCTGTCACATAGTAGGTGCTTAATAAATATTTATTAATTGAAATAGATTCAATCCTCACAAAGCCTACAAACATACTCAATATTACGTGATAAGTGAAATAGAAAAGTAAAATGTAATGTGTGTGGCTCAACTGGAAAGATCACTATTGCCTGAATTGGATAGGATTAAAGGATCATAGAATTAGAGCCAAAAAGATGTATGTATGAAGTCTTACCCTGTCACTTTGCAGATGAGGAAACTGAGGCCAAGATATTTTACAGGAGGTGAAGTGACTTTCTCAATGTTATGGGCCTACTAAGTGTCAAAGGTCTACCCAGGTGTTCTGGGTGGTTCAGATACTCAGTGCTGTCTCAGCTGTACCATGATGAGGCAGTGTCATTTTAAGCAGTCTTTAATGGGTAAAGAGGAAAAGAAAAACAGAATGGAGAACAATCTAGGTTTGGGGATACCATGATCATAGGGTAGAAAATAGAAGAGTTGAACTGAAATATAGCGTTCCCAAAGAGCAGTGTCAAAAGATGAGTTAGGAAAAGTAGTAAGTTTTGAGTTGGAGGATCTTGAACTTTAGGAAAAAAAAACAAAAACAAAAAAAAACACCTTTTTTTTTTCTTTGAAAGCAGTTGGGAATCACTCAAGATATTTAAGCAAAGGAATGGTATGAGCATATCTATATACAAAAGATTATTCTAGCAATGATATCAATGATTATTTGGAGGGGACAGAAATTAGAATAAGGAAAACTGGTTAGAGTTGTGGTAATTATAACTTGTATTAGGGTAGTAGTCATAAGAACAGATAGAAAGAACATAAGGACTCAAAAGTATTTGGCAATTGGCAATAGTAATACTGTCTTCTGAGCAAAGTCTACTTTTTCCATCCTGTTCACCTTTGCTCATGTGCCCTATGACACAGAAGATATAGAGAATATGGAAGAGAAAATGTTAGAACTAATAGAAGAAATGAATTATTCAACTTATAGACCACGTTAAATATTCAACATTTGTTAAATGTTTACAATGTACTTATTGGGCATTGAGAGAAAAAATTAGCGCGCTCTCTCTCTCTCTTTCTCTCTCTCTCTTTCTCTCTCCCCCCCCATTTTCCCCCATTTTCCCCCATTTTCATTCTAACCTACACAACTAAATGTTTTGGCATTAGAAATTTCTGTAATGCTGACATATACTTTCACACTATCTCTCTAAACCTCATTTCACGGGGCAGCTAGGTGGCACAGTTGATAGAGTACCAGGCTTGGAGTCAGGAGGACTTATCTTCCTGAGTTCAAATCTGTCCTTAGACACTTATTACCTGGGTGACCCAGGACAAGTCACTAACTGTTTGCTTCAGTTTTTTTCATCTATAAAATGAGCCAGAGAAGAAAATGGAAAACCACTCCAAATCTTTGCCAAGAAAACCCTTAAATGGGTCACAAAGAGTCAGACACAACTGAAAATAACTGAACAACAACAAACCTCCTCTTGAGGCTTCTGCAAAAAAAAAAAAATCACAAAGGTTGTATGGAAAACGGGCTATTAAGTTCCCTATGTTCCTAATAGTATCTTTGAGAAAATGATTATGTCATAGGTGGATCAGTTCAAGGAAATAGGGATGTTTAGCCTGGAGAAGAGAAAACTGAGGGATTGCAGGAGTGCTGTCAGTAATTATTTGAAGGATTGTTACATGAAAGAACCATTTGGTTTATTCTGTTTGGACATAGAAGGCATAATAAGGATCCATTGGTGCAACTTGTGGGAAGTAAAATTTTTAGCTATAGATAAAGAAAAAAATCAATCAGTTTTGACAACCAGAGCTGTCCCCTAGTGGAATGGACTACCTAGAATGGCTATGAATTCCCCCAGCAAAAAGATTCTTCATGTAAAAGCTAAATAACTTGTTTTCATAGCTCGTGAAGAAATCATTCTTTTGGAACTCAAAGTTTTAAAAACACATGTTTAAAAAAATGTTTTCACATGCAACTGGGAAATAAGAAATACAGGAAATGAGTTACAGAAATCTATCCTGCCTTACAGGAAAATAGAAGGGGAAGGGGATAAGAGAAGGGGGGAAGAAATAGAAGGGAAGGCAGACTAGGGGAAGGGATATTCAGAATGCATGCCATCGTGGGGTGGGGCGAGGGGCAAGATGGGGTGAAAATCTGGAACTCAAAATCTTGTGGAAGTAAATGTTGAAAACTAAAAATAAATAAATTTATTAATTAAAAAAAATAAAAAATAAATCATTCTGTCTGAAACAGAAAGTCCTATTGTAAAAGAGCTCACTTTAAGGTTAGATAGTTATTGTAGTCAGAATATTCAGGGCCTTGAAGTCCAGAGAGTGAATTGTAGGTTGGTTGTCCTTGGATGCTTTTTAAATAAAAGAGTAGTAGGATTACAGCAACATTAAAGGAAAATTGGTTTAGTGGTAGGAATCAGGGTGCATTTGAGGGTACTGGTGGTGGAGAGCCCAGTCACGAAGTCACATCAGTGAACAGATGTGTGATTATAAGGACTTTTTACTAGGATAGTGGTAATGGAAAAAGAACTGATGGATATTAAATTATTCAAAAAATGATGAGGTGTGACTCATCTACTGATTGGATATAGAGAAATTACATAGAGGGATGAGAAGATGATGGTGTCAGTTCTAGGAGACTTAAGAGACTAGAGGTTTCATGGACAATAGATAAGAAAGGTATAGAGTGGGGACTGATCTGTGAGAAAGATGATTACTTTGTTATGGAAAAGTTCTATTTCAAGTGATACAAAAACAGCAGGTAGAAATGTCCAATAGAAAGATGGATAGCTAGAGCACAGGAGAAGATAGAATGAGAGATTAAGATTTAGAAGTCAACCCAAAGTTAATTTTCCTATTAAAATATTTACCATACACTTAACAATAAACATTACAAAACCAGCTTAGTTTGCATTGTAATCATTTACTTTTGATTATATCAATCTTGTACAATTTCCTTAACAATTCAATCAGTGTCTCTGAGCCTCCATCACTTTCATTTGTCCATTCATTCTTTTCCTTTCATATGGTTGTATTTGGTGGACACTTTCTTCTCCTGGTACTGCTTTTTTTTTTTACTTTTATTTTTTTCATAAAGGTCTTTCCAGCATTGTTTATATTCCTAAGCTAATCTCTCTTAATTGCATTGTGCTATTTCATTACATTAATAATCTACAATTTATTTAGCCATTTCCTTATTTTAGGATATTTAGGTTGCTTACATTTAAAAATATTTATAATCATATTCCCCAAATATCTTTGAACAGCTTACCATATTTTTCTTCTTTTGGATATCACTTTCAAAGTATAGCCAAAGTTCTTCGTGGAAACAAAGTAGAGAAAAGCATAAGGGACTAAGAAGTATGCTTTGAAGAATCCCTCGATTTAGATGGCAGTAGGAGAAAGATTTGCCAAAGAAAGTGAGAGAGAAAGCATTAATCAAAAGGAATGGTACAAATCCAGGATAGTATATTTTTTATTGAAGACAAAAGAAAAAGATTGTTTATTTCAGAAGGTGGGGTAGGCCAACAATGCTAAAGACAAAAGGAAAGTCAAAGAGAATATGAATGAAGAAAAGATCATTGATTTTTGTCAATAATGAATTCATTGATGAATTTGTTGGTGCGTTTTTGTGGACCCTTACACTGATAAGAATGTTGAAGTATCTAAGATGACTTAAGATTAATGTGTAAGTATTCAAGTGAGGGATGAGGAGTGAGCAGATGACAGATATCAACTGTTGAGAATCAGGGAGATATCCATGAAAAGAGGACAAGTTTATCTTCTTTAGTCCAGCACCCTCCAAGTAAATCCTGCTGGGCCTTGGCTTGAGCCTTGATAATCTTGGCCAACTTTCTGGGGCTCCAACCCCTCTTTAGAAAGTGATTGAGGATATTTGGCCACACAGTTTTTATTTTTCATTGAATTCCCAAGCTTCTCTAATCATTAAGCTCCAATAAAAATACAATAATAATTAATATTTATATAACACTTTACATCAATTGCCTCATTTGTTCCTTACAAATGCAATAGATAGGTATTATTATCCCCATTTTACAGATGATAAAAAAGACTCAAAGAGGTTGACTTGCAAGGGGTCATAATGATAATGTATAATAATCATAATAATTAGTATTAGTAATAATAATTAGTAATAATGATAATAATTACCTGAGAGAGGATTTGAGGATTTGAAGTTAGATCTTGTCTCATGCAGATCCAGTGTAATATATACTATGCCATCTTGATGACTCAAGCTACCAACGGTAAAAGACTTTCTAATTACTGTGGTTGCTTAGCTACCTTTGAAAGTCTGCTATACCTAATCCCTAATTACCTTCCTCCCTTTTTCTGCTACTATCACTGCAACTGGATGCTCAATTCTCTCTCTGTCTCTGTCTCTCTCTTTGTCTGTCTCTGTCTCTCTGTCTCTGTCTCTCTCTCTCTCTTTCCACTATCTATATGTCTATACTTTATGCACAAGAGACAAGATAATACATAAATTATGACATAATAAACATCTATAAGGTAATTAGAGGTGTATGTGACAGAAAATTACCCAGTCCTGAACTTGATGGTACTTACCTTCTAAGGTAATTTACATAGTTACTTTTCCTCGAACTAATCATAACAAATCTGGCTCCCTTGAGGCCCCAGAAAGTAATTGAAACATTTTCTCTCAGCCTACTATCATGAAAATTTCAGGTGTGCCTACTTGGGTGTGCTGAACCATATCCATTCATTCATTACACAAACACAAACTCACTTTCATTCAATTAGGAAGTCACTTGCTTGCATGGCAGTTGTGGGGTTGGGGGTAGTGTTTAATTCAATAATGTTTGATTCAAATTTCAGTAATAATGTTTAATTCAAATTTCTACTTAATCGCAAGATGTAACTCTACTTATTTTAGTCAATATTACCTATCCTTAGCCCCTATTATTTTATTCTTCTACTTAACATCATGTACTTTTATGTGCTCAAATCTAAAAAAACTTCAAATTGTTTCTTTACCATTTTAGCCTCTCCTCATCCTTTGTATTCTTATCTAATAATTAAGACATTTTTTATTTGTCCCAGTTTTCTCATCTATAAAATGGGAATAATAATACCCACCATAGAGGGTTGTTATGAGGATTAAATGAGATGATGTATGCAAAGTCTATTTCAAACTAACATTTTATATACACTTTAATTCCAGTAGAATGCAACCTCTTAGAGAGGCAGGAAATGGTTTACTTTTGCCATTGTATACTCAACATCTAACACAATACTTTGAACATGATACATGTTTAAGAAATGTCTGTTGAATTGGATCCAGTTTCATCTATTCTATTTAAAAAAAATCATTCCCGTGTTATCCATTTCAAAGCCTACCAAACAGATCAAAAGAAATAAAGAATTCAGAA
This sequence comes from Vombatus ursinus, assembly GCF_900497805.2. Taxonomy (NCBI): domain Eukaryota; kingdom Metazoa; phylum Chordata; class Mammalia; order Diprotodontia; family Vombatidae; genus Vombatus; species Vombatus ursinus. The sequence continues at coordinate 14,200,979 of NW_020954556.1, forward strand.
CAAAAAGTCTGGGAATTGTTGAATAAAGAGATTTATGCATGCTATGTCTAGATCCTCAATAAATACTTGTTGACTGGTAGATTGACATGTGTTTTGTGGGAGAGGGCAAGTACCTTCTACATGTTAGCCAGGGTTTGTCCCCTTGCAATTTGCAGCATCCAATAAATATTAAATAACTGTAATGTCTAATCTTCCTACTAATATGCTTAAGTGTATCTTTACTCTCTGTGAAATTATAAAGGAAAACAGCTGGTTACAATCCTTCATTTTAAAAAGAGAGAAATGAAAGACGAAATGCATACCCTTAACGTTGACCTGTAGTCATTATCTTCTCTGGATTACTCTATTCCTTTGGTCTACTACCTTCTCCATCCCTTTATTTTTCTTTCCTCACCTTTCTCTGGCAACTATTTTCTTGTTAGATATCCTTATATTAAGAGGAGAGTAGAGTAGAGGGTACAGGGTTAGATGGGGTTTCTGTCTCTTCTTGTGCTGTGAAAGTCCTGTCTTTTGCCCATACCCCTTTTTGGACCCCTTCCTTGAGGTCACAAATCCAATATCTTGCAATTAGCTGTTTCCCTGGCATGTATTTTTGGATAAGAGCAAGCAAGTATAAATCTTTAGTTCTATCCCCATCAGTACCCCCATCTTTGTCCATCTGTCTAATTGCTATTGACCACAGAAAGTAGTTTTTGATTGAGGTGCAATGTAAAGTGATATTGATTACAGTAAATGAACTTTTCTGCAGTCTCTGAATCAATTAGGAAAAAAAATCCAGAATTATGCCTCATGTAGCCAAGTCCAATTCGCACCATACTGTTTTGTGGCCCCCATTCCTGAGTCTTTAAAGCAGTTCCTTTCCTTGGTCTTCCACTTCCCTGAGCAAAAGGGTGATAAAAAAATAGTTCTTCCTTGCTTCTGTGTGCTGCACAAACAGAAAGAAGTAAATTAGAACAAAAACAGGTTTCACTTTTGATCCTTCAAATAATCAGCTTTCTCTCCATGTATTTTACATAAGAGCAATGTACTTTTATTCTCCATTGGCAACCAAGAAATCCATATCAAGAGAATATCAGTTCTTTGCAGCGACCCTCCCTATACAAGGATGTTTAGCTCATGATTTGATCTGAGATGACTGGTAATGAGGGCATTGTAGGTATTGGAGTGCTTTCCACCCTGAATTGCTTTACAAAAATCTCTTCTGCCAGCCTTGTTTGCTGATATTTAACAGGAAGAAGGTGTCCTAATCCTTATAAAGGTTTATAGGAAGCATCAAGAAAAAAGAATGTTTTAGTGTGAATTGCAAAACCTTCTGGGATGTAGAGCCTGGTAGGAATGTGGTACAGGTTTAAATATTCAAATGTAACTGAATTAGACTATAGGCTCTAAAGGGTCCAAAAAATTCCTGCACCCAGTCATAATAATCAGTACTAGCCTTCATACCGAGGTCCTAAAACTGGATCTAAAAGAAATTTCACCAGGTATAGACTGTATGACAATATATTATTTTTCATCTCCATGACCATCTTAATAGGTTTTCATGAAAATTAGTACTGAGAAAAATCATAAAGTTAGCAGAATGGGTACTATGTAAATATGTTTCTATTGTCAAGCAGGGATGGATGGAAAGTATGTCTTTCTGAAATATATTTGGGGTCAGTGAAAGTTTTTTTTTTAAGATGCCTTGGTAAGAATGACTTACTGACATATACTTCAAAATATCATCTCCTGCAAAACAAATTTAGACACAGATGGGAATGTAAAGGGATGCTATTGGGGGAAAATACATCTAGGGTGAAGGCTTGGGGTACAATAAAAGACAAAATATGTAACATGATGGGAAATTTAATACTGTAAAAGGTGGAAGTTTATTTGGCTAATGGAAAACATAACTGCCAAGGAAAAGTACCACATAGGAAACAACATCATGGAAAGAGCACTGGCCTTGGGCACAGAAAAACTGGATTTTAATTGCAGAACTCTCCCTTATTAACTCTGGGCAATTCTTTTTAACTGTTTAGTCCTCAATTTCTTCAGCTATCATACAAGGGACCTCATAGGATTAGATCTACTCTTCATTTGGTAGAACAAGAAACTACAACACAAGAAGTTTTAATGACTTTTTCATGGCCACACTGGTAGCATCAGAGTTGGGATTTTTGTCCACTTTCATCAATACAATAATCAATGTGCTTTCCACCGCACTACACAAGATAACATCTAGGGGTTGTTCCAGATCTGATATTCTTTGATTCTATGTCACAGATGTTTTTGTTTGTTTGTTTTCCAAAATCATATGATCAAAAATCCAATGAGTCTCAAATCCCTGACTGCCAAAGATCCCATTTCTAGAAAAAAACAAACAAACAAAAAAAACCAGTTTCCCCTGACAAGTTAATTTCAGCATAGATAGAAGCATATATCTTTTTTTCTTTCCCACACTTGTACCCATATTGTCCATATTTTTCTTCTGGTTCTAATGACCTAAGGCCTACATGCTTTATGAAAACATCTACTAGGTAAGCATGGACCATTTCTTCTAAGACAACATCCTCCTCAATTTTCTAAATTTATTGGTGGCTTAAAGCATTGTAGAGCATGTCTTACTAGACCAATATATACAGAATGTCTTCATTATAAAATCTGATTGCTATTAATTTATTAGAAGACAATAATTAGTATAATTATATTACGCTACAAAATAAATCAGCTCCTT
>NW_020954556.1:14203704-14295253 GCF_900497805.2 Vombatus ursinus
ATCCCTGCTGCCTTGTCACAGACATAGTATTGGAATGAAAAGGAGCTTTGCCAAGATAATATATCACAGAATCTTACCCATATGGAAAAGAAGCAGTTTAAATAAAAACCACTAGCTCACCTCCTAGGTTGAAATGGGTACATAATAAGGCTTTTTCTTTTTTCATTTAAAAAATGGTCAGGCAATATTGCAGTCTTTTGATGGTAAAGTTAAGTCATGAAAATATGCCTAGTGTTATCAGTCTAATCCATCTGTCACTGTTTTTGACATAGATGAACTCAGCTGTGACAGACTGGATCATAGGATCCTAGATCTGGAATTGGAAGTATTCTTAGTCCATTTAAAGCAACTCACTCATTCAATAAATGATCCTGGAGCATAGGGAATTTAGGTGACTTGTCCAATGTCACACAAGTGATCATGGAATCACCCCTGCCATGGGTGAAGTCCTTTGATTCATGCATAAATTGGATTTAAGTGAGGCAGAGTTGCACTAAGTTGTTGGCCTCATTCTCTTCTCCAGAGTCATCACAATCCAGTGGCAGGACAGAATCAAGATGACTGGTGATAGCTCAAGATGCAGTGGATGACCTTGGTGTCTTCTATGTCTAACTAAGCTCTAAGTGCTCCACAGTGTCTGCTTCAGCTGTCTTCAGGGCCATTGGAACAAATTGTTTTCATCCACCCAATTCACCAGGGTAAGTATTCACATGCTTGAGGTGGACACCCCCCCCAACTCACCAATGGGTTTGAGACCCCTTGGTTACCCTCAACCTGGTTTAATCCATCTGCCAAAATGTTTTACTGGGGTGTGGTTGCTATGTGTGCTATAGCTTCTTGGAACCACAGGTGAGAGTTAAGTGGAACAGGTAGACACCAAGGGTGGAAAATAGCCCTGAAATGTTTGGCAGTCTTCACACCAGAGGTACTAGTCTTCCCTGAACAAACCCTACACCTCTACACACACCCAGAAGTAAAAAAAAAAAAAAATAATAAAACAAAAAAAACAGGCAGAATTTGAATCCAGATCCTTTGACTCCAGAGATAGTACTCTTTAGGGTTTACTTACTCAAATAAGATTCTATTGCCTGTCCTTACCCTCCATACTCAATTATACTTATTTATCATTATTATTGTTATAGGTACAAGAGACAATTTCTTGTTGGATGAGTGTGTAATGGCCCCTGGCGACAGTTAAGTGTAATAGGATAGAGTAGACTGGAGGTCTGTGTGAGAGGCCACAAGACAACCTTGCCCCAAAATATAATGATTAACCCCCAGCATTGTTTAGTATAAAGTACATTGTCTATAAACAGTGCCCAATAAGAAGGATGAGAACTTTAGTTTTGAACAAGCCCCAAAAGGCATCAAGTAGACCAGTTAGCAGTGGAGTGTGGGACATGATCTAGGAGAAAGGAAAGTTTTTAAGGATTTTGAGAAGCAAGTAAGAGAAGTAAAGGAAAAAATGGGAAGAGAAATACAAATTGATGCAAGAAAATCATGAAAAATTAGTCACCAGCTTGCTAAAGGAGACCCAAAAAACAGTGAAGAAAATAGCACCTTAAAAAAATTGCCTAACCCAAATGGCAAAAGAGATCCAAAAATCCAATGAGGAGAAAAATGCCTTCAAAAGCAGAATTGGCCACATGGAAAAGGAAGTCCAAAAGCTCACTGAAGAAATACTTCCTTAAAAATTAGAATGGGGTGGGGCAGCTAGGTGGCACAATGCATAGATCACTGGCCCTGAATTCAGGAGGACCTGAGTTCAAATCCAGCCTTAGATGCATAACACTTACTAGCTGTGTGACCCTGGGCAAGTCATTTAACCCCATTGCCTAATACCCCCCAAAAATTAAAAAAAAATTAGAATGGGGCAATTGGAAGCTAGCGACTTTATGAGAAATCAAGATATTGTGAAACAAAACCAAAAGAATGAAAAAAAAATAGAAAACAATGTGTAATATCTCATTTGAAAATCAACTGACCTGGAAAATAGATTCAGGAGAGAATTTAGAAATTATTGGACTATCTGAAAGCCATAATCAAAAAAAGAGCTCAGATATCATCTTTCAAGAAATTATCAAGGAAAACTGCCCTGATATGGTAGAACCAAATGGTAATATAGAAACGGAAAGAATCCACCAATCACCTCCTGAAAGACATCCCCAAAGGAAGACTCCTAGGAATATTACAGCCAAATTCCAGAATTCCCAAGTCAGGGAGAAATATTGCAAGACGCCAGGAAAAAGCAATTCAAGTATTGTGGAAACACAATCAGGATAACACAGGATTTAACAACTTCTACACTAAGGTACCACAGGGCTTGGAATATGATATTCCAGAGGGCAAAGGAAATAGGATTACAGCCAACAATCACCTACCCAACAGAGCTGAGTATAATCCTTCAGGGGGAAGAAATGACATTCAGTGAAATAAAGGACTTTCAAGCATTCTTGATGAAAAGACCAGAGCTGAATATAAAATTTGACTTTCAAATACAAGACTCAAGAGAAGCATGAAGAAGTAAACAGGAAAGAGAAACCGTAAGAGACTTATTAAAGTTGAACTGTTTACATTCCTGCATGGAAAGACGATATTTGTAACTCATGAGACCTTTGTCAGTATTAGGGTAGTTGGAGAGGAAAAGATTATGTGTATAGATATATTGATGGATAGAGGACACAGGGTGAGTTGAAGATGAAGGGGTGATATTTGGAGAATAAAATTAAAGGGTGAGAGAGGATTATACTGTGAGAAGGAGAAAGAGAGAGGCATAATGGGGCAAATTATCTCACATAAAACAGACAAGAAAAGGCTTTTACACTGAAGGGGAATGGGGGAAGGTGAGAGGGAATGAGTGAATCTTATTCTCATCGGATTTGGCTTAAAGAGGGAATAACATATACACTCAATTGGGTATGGAAAGCTATCTTACCCTACAGGAAAATAGGGGTGATGGGATAAGAAAACAGAAGGATGATAGAGGGGAGGGCAAATTGGGGGAGGGAGTAATCAGAAGCAAACACTTCTGAGGATGAACAGGGTAAAAAGAGAGAATGGAAATAAATGGGGGTCAGGATAGGATGAAAGGAAATATAGTTAGTTTTCCACAGCCTGACTACTATGGAAGTGTTTTGCATGACTACACAAGTATAACCTGTACTGAGTTTCTTGCCTTCTCAGTGAGGGTGGGTGGGGAGGGAGGAAGGGAGAAAATTTGGAACTCAAAGTTTTAATAACAAAAGTTAAAATAATGTTATCGTATGCAACTGGGAAATAAGATATACAGGTAATGGGGTATAGAAATATATCCTGCCCTACAGGAAAATAGAAGAGGACAGGTATAAGAGAAGGGGTTGGGGAAATAGAAGGGAGGGCAGATTAAGGGTAAAGGTATTCAGAATGCACGCTGTTTTGAGGTTGGGGGAGGGACAAGATGGGGAGAAAATCTGGAACTCAAAATATTGTGGATATGAATGTTGAAAACTAAAAATAAATAAATTAATGAATCTTTAAAAATGTAAAAAATTAAATAAAATAAATGGTTTCCAGGCAGAAAATGATAAAGATTGATATTCTTATAACTCATTAAAAAATAAAAAATACAAGCAAAAAAAGGAAGAAAAATGTTTTATATGGGGAAGGACAGTGGGAACAAATTTAACTTCCTTAGGCATTGTTAAGCTCTTACTATTTTTAAAATTAATTGGTATTGTTTATAGTAATAGTTCACATTTGTCCTCACAACAATCTTATCACTAAGGTATTACAGTTGTTATTATACTCATTTTATGTGTATGGAAACTAAGGCATGTGTGGAAAATAATAGATTATATGATTTTCTATGGTCATACAGCTATTATTGGACCTGAATCCAGATCCTCTTGATTCCAATCCATTTCTCTTTAATCTAGGCCATAATCTTCCAAAGTGCTATTTCCACCTAGCTAAATTGGAAAAAAATAATGATCCTTGGACTATCCTGAGTTACATGATGTAAAAATAGATAGCAGAGTAAGATGATGCCACAAATGTGGCATGGGGATGATAGAGAAATAAGAACTTGATTTAATTCTAGAAACTTATTCAAGTTTAACGGTAAGAAGAGAAGGATTGAGAATGGAAACTGTGTGCTCTGCCCACCATAACTTCTCAATAAAGGATTTAAAAGAATAGATTAATAGGATATTGTAATTTGGAGGAGATAGTTTGTCAATCGTGGTGGAATCTCAAACTCAACATTTCCAATTCCACTTTACTCAACAAACATTTATTGCCCATCACAGTAATAACAAACACTTATATAGAATTTTAGAGTTTGAAAATTCTTTACATGTATAGTATGGGTTCATTGAATGCTTAGAGTGCCCAAAAGAAATCTCTCCATGTAGAGGAATCTAAGGAACTTGCTTCCAGGAGAGTGATGACATGAAATGATGACATGAAATGAGAAGAAACAGTGAAGCATTCATAGACATTCTTTTACTGGTTCTGGTTGGACAACTACATTTTGAATAAGAATTCCTTTGATTGGCTGTGAGGACCAACCACACAAAGAGCTTCAGTCACTTCTTTGCTTAAGGTCCATGGCCTTTGCATGTGTTGTCGTCGTTATTTCTGCTGTTGTTGTTTCTCCTTATAGTGAAAAGGGATGGAGCCTCTACAACCTTAGGAGTTTCTAAAGGTCAGAAGGCTGTTCAGGCATCCCCATTCCAGAGTCTGGGGTGCAGAGCTGGTGAAGCATTGTTGCCTCAAGGAAACAATCCTGAGGACCTCAAGCCAGTGGGAGCTCAGAAAAGGTGTCATACAGCCATCAAATTGCATCTGAACATGAGTTTGGTAAAATCAATGCTATGAAGGAACTTAGCTAAGTTTTGAGCCTACTCTCCACCAGAGAAACAGAAGGTACAGTATAGGGTATGCCCTTGAGATTTTTTTTTGAGGGGGATGAATTTTTGTACATTTGTTCTTGCCATATCTTTGAAGTAAATTACTAATTTGTAAAGGCTATTTCATGTAAAGTGGCTAAATAGTATTGAACTGCTAGTTATATGACCCCAAAAGTGGAAGAAACATAGCCAGTGGAGGCTTGTATCTATGGCAGTAAAGCAAAAATCCCACCAAACTCTTCAAGGTATCTTAGAGTCCAGAGGGGGAGATTTATTCTGAATGGCTCTGGGAGAGAGAATCCAGGAGCACTCAATATTCATACATTTTCTTATTGGAGCCTCATAAAAACCTGGGAGGTAGGTCATAGAGATTTTAGCATACCCATTTCACAGAGAAGGAATTTGTCCATAGTCACATAGCTAATAAATGTCATAAGTATTTTCAGAGCACAGGCAGCTCTGATTTCACATAGAGGACTCTCTTTTCATGATACCGTATATTCTTCAATATGATGCCTGTTGTATGCAAAGGTTTATTTTAAAGCATGTGAAAATGACAAAATATGCTGGTTCTCTGCTTTGGGGGATTTATAAACTTTTTTAAAATAATATTTATTTTCCCCAATCACATGTAAGACAATTTATAACTTTATTTTTGCTGTTGTTGTTTTGAGTTCTACATTCTATCTATCCCTCCTTCCCCTCCCCTCTCCCTGAGACAGTAAGCAGTATGATATAGATTATACACATGCAATCACATGAAACAAAACATTTCCACACCAGTCATTTTGTGGAAGAAAATTCAATCCAAGAAGAAAAAGGAAGGATTCCATGAGCTAGGTAGTACAAGAATAATTATCATTGTTTCATAGAGGAAGAAATTGAGACAGATTTTAGCTTGCCTATAGTCATGTAGAGAGACATTAACTAAATGTATAAATCCAGGTCTTCTAACTTCAAACTGGGCATTCTTTCTAAAGTAACACGGTTCCCTTGCCTTGTGTAACTTCCTCCCTTCCCCTCAAAGGGAACAGACTCTGGTATTTCCACTTTCTACTCTCATACAACATACATGTAACTATCTATAATGCACTAATTCCCCTAGCCCATGTTACTAATTCAAAAATGACTACAAACTCTTACCTTCTTTGATCTTTTGATAAAATCTTTATATAAAGAACTAGAATACACTATTTGCATGGCAATAGACTCTACCAGAAAGTGCTGGATTTGAAATTAAAGCTTCTGGGCTGGAATTTTAGGTCTACAGTAATGAGTTGTCTGAATTGGGCAACTCACTTCATTTTCCCTAGTGTATAAAATGGTGACAGTACTGGCCCTTCCTCTCTTGCAGGCTTGTGAGGAAAATGTTTTGTAAAATATGAAATAAATGTGAATTGTTATTAAACCTGACCCAAATACTTTGCCTAATCTGTCCCTTAGAACCTGAATGAGAAAATTTGTCTCTACTACTAGCTCTAGCTACACCCTCAAGAGAAGGAGGGAAGTTTGGAGGAGGAACAGGTTTAGGAAAAAATGAGTTTAGTCTGTGGCTTCTGGAGTTTCAGGTACCACCAGGACATCTATGTGTCCAGGAGGCAACTGGAAAGGTAGTACTTAAGAAGCACCTAGATGGTATGGTGGATATAGTTGGTATTAAGGACTTGGAATCAGGAAGTCCTGAATTCAGATCTGGCCTCATACACTTACCTCCGACAAATGTGACCTTGAATATATCACTTAATACTTCCATGCCTCAGTTTCCTTATCTTTAAAATGGGGATAATAATAGCACTTACCTCCGAAGGTTATTGTGAGGATAAAATGAGATATTTGTAAAGCTCTTTGCAAACCTTAAAATATCATATAGAGAGCTACTATTATTAGCTATTGTTATTTCAAATGAAACTTTAGGACTGATTTGAGAGCAACATTCATAATTATTGCATGATCATAATTATGGAAACAGGTGAGATCAATAAAGGAATGAAGGAAGGAGGAAAAAAATAAGGGCCTAGGACACATAGAAGAAGGAGGATACAGCCAAATAATTAGTCATTCAATCAGCATTAATTAGGCTTTTAGTAAGTATCAAACCCTGGGTATACAAAGTCAGGCAAAAATAGTACCTGCCCTCAAATACTCAAGTCAAAAGAGAACCAGAAGAGAGTAGTGTCAAAGATCCCAAAAAGGACACAGTATCATAATAATTATGTTAGGAGGAGAGAGTCAAGGTATTGGATTTGGAATAAAGGCAACTGACCCTTAAGGAAAGAGAATTATTACACCTTTGTTACCTACCCCAACCCATCCAGAGTTAGTCCTAGCTTTGCCGCCTCTGTGATCTTCTACAGGTGACTTCCAGCCCTGGCCTTTTCTCCCCTCCTTGAAGTCACAAACTGTTTCATTTTGTCCTTATACGTCCAATGACTAGCTTGGTGCTTGACTCAAGTTAGACACTTAATAAATGCTTGTTGATAAATTGATTGATTGACTGATAAAATAGAGGAGTCGGACAAGATAAACTCAAAGAAAATGAATTTAGTCAGGGACCTTTTAGTTGAAGATTGTTAACAGCTCACAATCATATGATCCTATGAACTGTGTATTAGAGCTACTAAATGTTTAAAGATGGCCTCTTTTATTCTTTCCAAACTGTTCTTTTCCTCCTGGCATTCAAACTCAGGCTCTGGGGCCTTCTGTACTTGATTGGTACGAGTTCACTCTATCTTGGTATCCCCAGACTCCTGACAATGTGCTCTTGCCATTTTCCTGTTATGTCACCATAACTTTAAAGGATATGTCAAAACCAATTTTTCTTTGACGCTACTCACCATGACTGTGATTTCCTAGGCAAAATCTCTCTTTATTGACCAACGCTTCACTGTATGTGTCATCTCTCCCCATTGCACTGTAAGCTCCTTCAGTGCAGGGACTGTATCACTTATTCTTCTCAGAATTTTGTACGATGCCTAAAACATAATAAGCACCTAATGTGCTCATTCATTTATTTATTCATTGATTCATATATTCATTAATTTACTCATCTGTTTATTCTCCTTTGTACATAAAATGCATATTATATTGCTCTGTAATTTGGGGTGGGTTGCAAATTTTCCTTTGAAGTGATTCTAAAATAGCAGGTCGTATTCTCCTGATTATATTCTTGATCCTAGAACGGTATTTTGAATTCTGAGAAAAATAAGGTATGGACATGATCTTTTCCTGACATGACTATCCTTATCTAAGAAGATAGTGACGCTAGTCCTTCCCCCATCAAAAATTGTCTTATATTTATTTTTTGTGTAAATAAGTGAGGTATCCTGTCTGTGGGACCCTGGGCCACTTCAGTGTGACACACAGACTCTGCCTCAGAGCTGAAGGACTTTGTATTTTGAGATAATGAAACAATCCCATTATTGGCCACTGAGCACCCACTCTCAGAGGAATTCTCAGAAGAGAATTCCATGACACGTGTTCCAGAGAGAAGAAGTACAGATGGATAATAGAAGCTATCTCTCCCTTTAAAGTCAACTTAGTAGGTATCTTTTTTAGGCTCAGATTCCAGAAATCAGAAGCCCTTCCTTTTTACTCCTAAGATATAAATATAATCATAGATACATAGAAAGAATAATATATTACATATGTGTGTATTCTGTATACATATTTATATCCATGTATTACATTATATGCATACTTATTATATATGCAATAAGAGTATACATTCATTTATATATGTATATGCATATGTATATGTAGTCTCATCTAATAGAATGAAAACTCCTAGGGGACAGGAACTATCGTTAAACTTTTGTATTTGCATCCCTAGCACAGTTCTTAGGATATAGTAGGAACTTAACAAATACTTGTTGACTGATTGATTGATTGTGATATAATAAAAATAGTATGGGATTCGTGTTCAGGAGACCCAAGTTCCCATCTCATACTCTGATAATATATTTTACATTGGACATCACCTCTAAATGTCTCACTTTCCTCATCTCCTAAATGGTGCTCATCATACTCTCGTTCCCTAGTTTCACACAGTTGTTATTTTAGCATAAGCAGAAAACTGCTATAGAAAAGTGACCTTTTCCCACATGATCTTTGCCCAGATCCACCTTTTTAAAAATTCTCCTCCATATGTAGTATCTGTTCAGTTCCAAATTTTGGGTTTGAATACATTTGTGGTAGATTACAGGAAAGAAATTATCTTATTTGATCTTACATGCATGGAGCCAGAGCCTCTTGAATGCAATATGCAGATTGATGTAAAAATATGCAAATCAGTCACCAGATTAACTGAATAACAAATCTTCTAGTTTTATCCCAGATCTAACTTTTCCATTTCCATAACTTCCACTAGATGTTAAAACAAAACTGGAGAATCATAATGCCAACCCTTACCCCTCCTATAATAATTATAAAGATCAAATAATAATAACTCCCACTGCTACTGAATTTCATTCTCCCCACAAGCCTTTGAAGTTGATTGTGCATTTTTTTAATGAGTAACATCAGGCTCAGAGAGGATTAGTGACTTGCCCATGAACATACAGCTAGTTACTGACAGAGACAGCTTTGGATTTAGATCCAAAGTCTGTTTGAATTCCAAACAAAAAACTCTCTACTGCACTACTAAAAAAAAAAGATTACATTTAAAATTTCAAGGTATTTTCCCCAAAACAATATTTTGAGGGAAGATAATCTAGTATAAATAACATTGTCCCCATTTTACAGATGAGAAAACTAAGGTTCATAAAGTTTAGGTGATTTGTTGAAGATTGTACAAATACTACAGGTAAAAGCCAGGAGTCACACGTATCTCTTGATGCCAAGTCTAGTGTCCTTTCAATGACATGATGTCATGACATGACAATGGGAGTGAGTTGTCTGAAGGTAAAAGAAATGCTGGACTTTGAGTCAGAGTATTGGGGTTCAAATATTAGAGTTGCCTGTGTGGCTCTGTTTATATCAGTTATCCTCATTAAGCCTCAGATTCCTCAGCTATAAAATAGGGGGTGGAACTAGAGGACCTTTCTGATTCCTTCAGACTCTAAAACTAAAGTCAGAAGATATTTCTATACAAGAACAACAACAATGGCCATCATCATCATCATCATTGTAATTAATATTGTTATTTTTATTATTATGGTATAAATAAGAAAGATCTGAAAAAAATATCTAGAATGTATATAGGAAAGGGAAGGGAATGGGAATAAGCCTTTATTTAGTACTTTCTATGTGCCAGGCACAGTCCTAAGTATTTTACAGGTATTAACTCATTTGATCTCTAATTATTTGATTACTTCGTATTTGAATGGCTCTTTATACAAATGGTTTAGTTATGTTACTTGTTTGATTTTCATAAAAAATCTTTGATATAGAAACTGAAGCTAAGAGACTGAATTATTTGTCTAGGATCAAATAGCTGGTAAATAAGGTCCAAGGCAGGATTGGAACCAAGATCTTCTTAACTCCAAGTACAGTGCCCTGTTACACCATCTACCTGCGAAGTCAAATAGTTTTAAAAAGAGTACCTGTCTCCCACCCTAAAAGTTCTGATGTTTCTTTTTTTTGTTTGTTTTTAGATTCATTTATTTATTTATATTTAGTTTTCAACATTCATTTCCACATGCTGTGGAAAACTATATTTCCTTTCATACTATTCCAACCTTCATTTATTCTATTCTCTCTTTTGACCCTGTCCATCCTCAGAAGTGTTTTCTTCTGATATCCCCTCCCCCAATCTGCCCTCCCTTCTATCATCCCCCTGCTCTCTTCTTCCCTTCACCCCTGGGAACTCTGGAATTTGGCTGTAATATTCCTAGGAGTTTTCCTTTGGGGATCTCTTTCAGGAGGTGATTGATGGATTCTTTCAATTTCTATTTTGCCCTCTGGTTCTAAAATATTAGGGCAGTTTTCCTTAATAAATTCTTGAAAGATGATGTCTGGGCTCATTTTTTTGATCGTGGCTTTCAAATAGTCCAATAATTTTTAAATTCTCTCTCCCAGATCTATTTTCCAGGTCAGTTGTTAAATCCAATGTGATACTTCATATTGTTTTTTATTTTTTCATTCTTTTGGTTTTGTTTCACAATGTCTTGATTTCTCATAAAGTCACTAGTTTCCAATTACTCCATTATATTTTTTTAAGGCAATTGGAGTTAAGTGACTTGCCCAGGGTCACACAGATAGTAAGTGTCAAGTGTTTAGTCTGAGGTCAGATTTGAACTCAAGTCCTCCTGACTTCAGGGCCAGTGCTCTATCCACTCCACCACCCAGCTGCCCCTCCATTATAATTTTTAAAGAAGTATTTTATTCAGTGAGCTTTTGGACTTCCTTTTCCATTTGGCCAATTTTGCTTCTGAAGGTGTTCTTCTCCTCATTGGCTTTTTGGACCTCTTTTGCCATTTGGGTTAGGCTATTTTTTAAGGTGTTATTTTCTTCAGTATTTTTTCGGGTCACCTTTAACAAACTGTTGATTAGTTTTTCATGATTTTCTTGCATCACTCTTATTTCTCTTCCCAGTTTTTCCTCTACTTCTCTTACTTGCTTCTCAAAATCTTTTTTGAGCTCTTCCATGATCTGGGACTGATTCATACTTTTCTTGGAGGCTTTGGATGTAGGAGCTTTGACTTTGTTGTCTTCTTCTGCTTGTATGTTTTGATCTTCTTTGTCAGCAAAGAAAGATTCTATGGTCTGCCTTTTTTTTTCAAGGTTTGCTCATGATCCCAGTCAATTACTTGAGTTTTAAACTCTTTGTTAAAGTAGGGGTCTGCTTCCAGTATGGAGAATGTACTGTACCAAGCTTTGGGGGTTTTGTACAGCTGTTTTCAGAGATACATCTAGGGACTTATAAATTTTCATTTCTTCCAAGGTGGTATGATCAAGGGTAAAGTGTTTACTCCTTTCCTGGCCTGATCTCTGGTCTATGAGTGACCACAAGCACTCTTTTCTACCTTGGAACTGTGAGTAGGATTTCCTCTCCACTGCCACTAGAAGCTCCACCATGCCGGCACTCTTCCTCACTCCAAGATTGCCATCCAGAACAGTGACCCATATCCAAGCATAGGCAAAGAAAGAGAATCCTGCCTCAGCATCAGCAAAGAGATTTCTGCAATCCCTCTCTGCTCAGCCACTTGATTCCCACTCAGGATGTGGGCTGGAAGCTCCAGAGGCAGCTATTGCCTCGGCCCTAAGCCAGGACTGGGACTGGGACTGAGCTTCTCTCTCACAGAGGTCACAGTCTTTTCCTACTGACCTTCTAAGTTGTCTTTGGCATTCATGGGTTGAGATGTCTGGAAACCACCACAGCTGCCTGTGGTTCAGTCCCCTGAGGCCTGCTTCAGGTTTGCTGAGGCCTGATCTTTCCCTGCACACCCACACTGAACTGTGTTTCTCTCCCAGGCCAGCAAGATAGACCTTTCTAATCAACCATCCAGGTTGTTTTGGGCTGGACATTTGTTTCACTCTGTCTTTTGTGGGTTCTGCTGCTCTAGAATTTGTTTAGAGACATTTTTAAGGTATTTGGATGGCTTTAGGGGAGAGCTCAAGCAAGTCACTGCTTTTGCTCCAGACATCTTGGCTCTGACCCCTCTGGCCTTTTTTAAAGTTACTGAAAAGATGGTTGAGGGAGGGGAGCAATCTAGAGGTTTTGGTCTATTCTGTGATGATCTAGAGAATTCTATTCTAGAACTATGTAGAATATAGGCCCAGATATCCTAAAACTAGCCAGTTGGGACATTATTTCATGCAGAGAAATAGCTTGGTGGCACAACAGATAGAGTTCTGGACCTAGAGTAAGAAAAATCTGAGTTCAAATCCAGCCTCAGCATTTACTACCTGTATGACCTTGAGTAAGTCACTTAATCCTTGGTTGCTTAAAGTTCTTTATTTGTAAAAGTGGATAACAATAGTACCTACCTCCCAGGATAATTACAAAGGAAAAAAAAGAGCTGATATGTGTAAAATACTTTTCAAAGTTTAAATCACTATTTAATTCCAAATAATATTTTATTTTTCCCAATCACATGTAAAGACAATTTTTCACATTCATTTTTTTTAAATTTTGAGTTTCAACTTTTCTCCCTCCCTCCCCTCCCATTTCCCTAAGACAGTAAGTAATTTGATCTAGGTTATATATGTACAATTATGTTAAACATATTTCCATATCAGTCATGCAGTGAAAGAAGAAACAGACCAAAAAAAAGTATTAAAAACAATATGCTTTGATCTCCATCCAGAGTTCATCAGTCTTTCTCTAGATGTCCATAGCATTTTTCATCATGAGTACTTTGGAAGTGTCTTGTTTCATTATTTTAATGAGAAGAGCTAAGTCATTCACAGTTGATCATTGTACAATATTGCTATAATTGTGTACAGTGTTCTCCTAGTTCTGCTCACTTCACTTTGCATCAATTCATGTAAGTCTTTCCAGGTTTTTCTGAAATCAGCTTGCTCATTGTTTCTTATAGAAAAATAGAATTCCATCACAATTATATACCAAAACTTGTTCATCCATTCTCCAGTTGATGAAAGTCCCTCAATTTTTAATTCTTTGCCTCCAGAAAAAGAGCTATTATAAATATTATTGTTCAAATAGATCTTTCCCCCTTTTTCAATCTCTTTGGGATATAGCCTTTGTAGTGGTATTGCTGGGTCAAAGGGTATGCACAGTTTGATTGGCTTTTGGGCAGACTTTCAAATTGTTCTCCAGAATGGTTGGATCAGTTCACAACTTCCCCAAAAGTACATTAGTGTCCCAATTTTCTCACATCCTCTCCAATTTCTCTCATTTTATTTTTTCTTTCATATTAGCCAATCTGATCAATGTGAAGTAGCACCTCAGAGTTGTTTTAATTTTCATTTCTCTAATCAGTGGTCATTTAGAGTATTTTTTTTCATGTGGTTGCATATACTTTTGATTTCATCTCACAATCCCTGTTCATATCTTTTGACTAATCATTTGGGGATGACTAATCATTTGGGGATTTATTTTAATTCTTATAAATTTGACTCAGTTCTTTATATATTTGAGAAATGAAACATTTATCGGAGCCACTTGTAAAAATTCTTCCCCAGTTTTCTGTTAAAGCACTATTTAAATGCTAGCAACAGTGATGATAATAATGATGATTGTTGGTAGGATCATGAGATTATAAATCTTGAGCTAGAAGGGAATTAAAACATAATTTTATCAAATTTCATCAATTTATAGAGTAAATTAAGGTGCCAAGTAGGATAATAACTTGTCTAAAGTCACACTGCTATTTAGTGTCAAAACTAGGACTCAAGCCAAGGTCTTTTGACTATAAATCCAGTGCTGTATTTACCATACCTTTGCTATGATCTCAAGCTAGTAGACAATTAGCAAATAGCTGGTTTTCAAAAAGAGGAAACGAACTTCTTGGTTTTTTTTTTCAGTCACCCAGAGACATTTAGTAATATTTATAATGGCATCACTTATAACTATAGAATATATTGTGAAAGGCAGCATGGTGTAATGGATAGAGTACTGGCTAAGAAATTGGGGAAATTGAAGTTCAAGTTTTAACGCTGACCTATACTAACAGTGTGATTTAGATAAACAAGCTACTGATTCACTCAGTGCCCAGCATGGCAACTCTCTATGGCTAATTTACAGAGAAGATGTTAATCTACATTGGGTAGAGAGTGTTCTCTACACTCATTTTTATTCATTTTTTCTCAATTGCATGAAAATACAATTTTCAATATTCTTGTTCATATAATTTTAAGTTCTAATTTCTCTCCCTCTCTCTTTTCCTTCCCATCCTCCTTAAGAAATCAAGTAATTTGAGATAGTTTATACATGTGTAGTCATGCAAGACATATTTCCATATTAGTAATGTTACAGAAGAAAACACAGACCAAAGTAAAGAAAAGAAAAAGAAAGTTAAAAAAAGAAGTATGATTCTATATGCATTCAGACTTCATCAGTTGTTTCTCTAGAGATGGACAGTACTTTTCATCATAAGTCCTTCAGAATTGTCTCAGATAATTGTATTGCTGAAAATAGCTACATTATTCATAGTTGATCATCTTAGAGTATTGCTGTTGCTGTGTACAATGTTCTCCTGGTTCTGCTTACTTCATTTTGCATCAGTACATGTAAGTCTTCTCTCTGAACCAATTCCAAAGAGGATAAAGTTGAAGTGTTGCCTGCCACATACCACCATGACCCCCTATATTGTAAAAGTTCTTTTGTGCTTCTTTTACATGAGACTATTTATCCCATTCTGCCTCTCCTTTCCCCCTTATAACAGTGTGTCCCACTTTCTCACTCATTAATTTTGTTTATTTGTTTCACTATCATCCCATCATAGTCAATTCACACCTGTGCTCTGTCTATGCATAGTGCTTCTAAGTGCCCTAACAATGATAAAATTCTTAGGAGTTAAACATATCTTCCCATGCAGTTATGTAAAAAAAAAAAGTTTGATCTTATTGAATCCCTTATGATTTCTCTTAGCTTTTTACCTATTTATGTTTCTCTTGAGTCTTACATTTGAAAATAAAAATTTTTATTCATTTCTGGTCTTTTCATCAGGAATGCTTGAAAGTCCTTTATTTAATTAAGTTAATTAAAGTAAATCTCCTGAAAGATCATATTCAGCTTTGCTGACTAGGTGATTCTTGGTTGTAATCTAGATCCTTTGCCCTCCAGAATATTATATTCCAAGTCCAATGATCCTTTAATATAGAAGCTGTTAAATCTTGCATTGTCCTGACTGTAGCTCCACAATATTTAATTGCTTCTTTCTGGTTGCTTGCAATGTTTTCTCCTTGACCTGGAAGCTCTGGAATTTGGTTATAATATTCCTGGGAGATTTCACTTTGGTAGGTGACTGGTGGACTCCTTTGATTTCTTTTTTTACCCTTTGCTTCTAGGATATTAGGGTAATTTTCCTTTATAATTTCTTGAAATATGATATCTAATCTTTTTTTGTATTGATGGCTTTCTTGTAGTCCAGTAATTCTAAAATTATCTCTCCTTGCTCTATTTCCAGGTCACTTGTTTTTCCAGTGATACATTTCTTCTACGTATTTTTTTTTCATTCTGTTGATTTTGTTTTATCCTTTCTTGATATCTCATGTAGACTTTATCTTTCACTTGCCCAATTCTAATTTTTAAGGAGCTGTTTGTTTTCTTCTTTGAATTTTGTAATCTTTAAATATATTTCCCATTTGGCCAATTCTGCCTTTTAAGGAGTTCTTTTCAGTGGATTTTTATGCCTCTTTTTACTATTTGCCCTATTTTGTTTCTTAAGGTGTTATTTTCTTCAATATTTGTATGTGTTTCCTTTGCCAAGCTATTGTCTTTTTTTATTATTTTTTTTGCACCACTCTCATTTCTTTCCCAATTTTCTTCTACCTCTCTTATTTGATTTTTAAAATCCTTCTTGATTTTAAAATTTTTAACTTATCTTCAATCAGTTCCATTTGAGCCTGAGACCAATTCACATTTTTCTTTGAAGTTTTGTATGCAGTCATTTTGCTGTCCTCTTTTGAGTTTGAGTTTTGCTCTTCTTTGTCACCATACCTTTCTATGATCAGGTTTTGTTTTGTTTTTCATTTTCCTTCCTTCCTTCTTTTTCTTTCTTACTCTTTCTTCTTTCTTTCTTTTGTTGTGGTTTTTGTTGTTGTTGTTGTTTGCTAATTTTCCAGCATATGTCTTGACTTTTAACTTTGTGTTAAAGTTTGGCTTTGATTCTGGAGTGGAAGGGACACTGTCTAAAGCTTCAGGTTTTTTGTTCTGTTGTTTTCAGAGACAGTTCTGTATATCTGTAAGTTTTCAGTTCTATTGAAGTGATATGATCTAATGACAGACTGCTCTTCTGACCTGTATTCCAGTCTGTGAGTGACCACAAATATTTTTTTTCTATTCTGGAACTTGACCAGGATTCCTGTTCCCCTGTGGTGGGGAGCTCTAGCATACTAATGGCCCTCCTTGCCCTGGGATTGCAAACCAGATCCCTGAATAGACAACGCAACAGAATCCTTCACCCAATGCCAGATAAGGGTCCCCTGTAATCTCCTTCTGACCATTTGTCTGACCCCCTTACCTTCTGTGGGCTGAGAGCTTTCAAACTCCTGGTGCTGGTGATACAGCTGCCTCTGAGCCTGCTGCTGCTTTGCTGGGTGGCTATACTGCACTCCAGTCCTGACCACCACCCCAGCAACACAGACATTTTACCAACCTCCTAAGTTGTCTTGAGTTGGATAATTTTTTTACTTCAATCTTTTGTTAATCCTGTTGCTCCAGAATTCCATTTGAGGCATTGTTTTAAAGTTATTGGAAGGGAATTTCAGGGAGTTAAGGTAAATTCCTGCCTTTACCTTGCAATCTTGCCTCTGCCCATCTCTATACTTATGAAAACACAGTTCTAGTCTGAAATACATATGAGAGAGTTAAAATGTGTGTGTGTGTGTGTGTGTGTGTGTGTGTGTGTGTGTGTTCTCAGCTTATATAAAATGTATTCAGTCTCAGGGAATGATAACAAAAAAAAAATTCTCTCTTTGGCTCGTATTGTCCATACCCAGAGCTACCTCTAGAAATTTTCAGAATAGTGTTTATATCTAAGTATACACATCTGTAAATAAAAGGTCCCTTAAATTCTATATAGAGACTAAAGGTAATATTGTGTTTATTTGCTACTGGAAATCCTTTGTTCTAATAGAGAGATAGATAACACATTTGTTAAGTATTTACAATGTGCTCAGCACTATGTCAAGTACAGGGGCACACAAATGCCAGAAAACAAGATAGTCCCTTCTCTTAAGAAGGTTGCATTCTAATAGAGGAAGAAAAACAACAACAACAACAACAACAAAAAACAGGAGCTGAGAATGGGGAGGGAGGGATATTTATTGAGGCAAAGCTGTTGGTGAGGACATGAAATAGCCAGAAAGTGGGATGAACAGTGAGCTGAATGAAAGCATCATGGCTAAGGACCCTTCATGAAATTGGTGATCCCAGACAGAAACTAGGATAGCAGACCCCAGGATAAAGCCATCTTGAGATGTGCAAGGCTGTAGTTGAGGAGGTAGAGTAATTGGAGAGTGACTTGATCAGGAAATACAGAAAATGAGTAAAAACAATTGCAGTGGTTCATAAATAATGATTACAATCTTCTTTCCTTGTCCAGAAGATCAGCTTCTTCCCAGTTTCCTCTTCTCAGAGTCTTGAGATTGCTAACAAGGGAACCATATACACACAACATTCTAATGAATCCCATGTTTCACCCTAGATATCTATAGAATAATCCACCATCTTTTTGTATTCCAGGCACTTAGCACAGTGTTTGGCACATATTAAGTATTGATTGATCAGTATTACCAATAGGGTTTAGACAGACTTCCCCAAACTGGAAACACTCTTGAGGTTGCTAGATAGTCAAGCTTCCCAATATTCCTGTCAATGTCTTGTTCATTCCAGAGACTGATAAAGTAGCCTTAGAAAGTAGTTGTTTGGTATCTTTTGTAATCAAAAAGGACCAAAATTATATCACTATGCTGGGGTAAATGCATAATGTGTCCAATTGTGGCTGATTATACTAATACGAGCTCAGAAGGTTCTACCACAGATCAGGCACAAAGAATTCATATGAACATTTGGAGTGAAGATATCTCTAAATTTGTGCATCTCACATTTCTTTTGAGCTACTGAAATTCTGCGTCATTCATAGAGGACAGCACCTGTTTTGATGAGGGCATGCCATGATGAGCAGTTCTGTGCCATTGTTTCCCATTTCTCACAATTGATTCCAAAACTCTTCAGAGAGATCTTAAGAGTGTCTTTGTATTGCTTCTTCTGACCTCCATGTGAGTGCTTGCCTTGTGTGAGTTCTCCATGAAATAGTCTTTTAGGCAAATGCATGCTGGCTCATTGGAGTTGTATTCTCTGCAATAGAATACTTGGTAGTTCAGTTCAAGAACAGACCTCAGTGTCCAGTACCTTATCTTGCCAGGTAATCTTCAGAATCTTCCTAAGACAATTCAAATGAAAGCAATTCACTTCCCTGGCATGGTGCTGGTAGACTGTCAAGATTTCACACAATTCACACAAAGGTATTTATACAATATGTATATGTATATGTATATATATATATATATGTGTGTGTGTGTACATGTATATCATACAATATGTATCCATATATATTATATATATCATATATATATCATATATATATATATATATATTCATACAATATATATCCATGCAATGATGAGGTTAGCACAATGGTTCTGTAGAACTTCAATTTGGTTGACATTCTAACATCTCTTCTTTTCTCCACTTTCCTTTGAAGCCTCCCAAACACTGAGCTAGCTTTGACGATGTGTGTCAACCTCATCATCTATGTGTACATCCCTGGAAAGTATACTGCCAAGGTAAGTGAATTTATTCACAGCATTCAAAATTTCTCTATTTGCTGACTCCAGTGGTTCCACACATAGAGAGTGAATTGTTAGCTGGTGAAAAGACTCTATTTTCTTGGCATTAATTGTCAGAATGACGTTAGCAAAAGCAGCAGAGAATCGATCCACATACTGTTACATCTCAGCCTCAGAGGCTGCATTGAGTGTAGAATCATCTACAAACAAAAAGTCACATAATAGCTCTCCCTCCACTTTAGTCTTGGCTTGTGGCCTTTTCAAGTTAAATAATTTACTGTCAATGCTATAGTTAACCTTGATGCCATTTTTGTCATCAAAGACATCTGACAACGTTGCTGAAAACACCATGCTAAAAAGCATGGGAACAAGTACCCAGTTTTGCTTCACTCCATTGGTGACTGGGTAAGCATGAGGGCATTCTTCATTATCCAGAACCCATACAAGTATGCCACTATGGAATTGGTATACAATACCAATAAACTTCTCTTGTAAAGCAATTTTGTCATGATTTTCCACAATCCCTTATAACTGATAGTATCAAAGGCCATGATCAGATCAATGTCCATTCTGTACAGACCTCTGTTCTACTATTGGCATTTCTCCTGTAGCAAACACCTTATCAACTGTTCCTTGGCCTTTCTGAAGTCATACTCCCTCTTGGATGATGACCATCTTTCACGTGAAGGATCCATTTATTTAGGAGGACTCTGGCAAGAATCTTGTTGGTAATAACTAAGAGGGAGAACCCTTCTCCCCTGTGATTGTCAAAGGAAGACCTATTTCCTCTCCTGTCTTTCAGTAATATCCTGAGGGATCAGAATCCAGGTCTTCCTGATATGAAGGTCAACACTA
The DNA here is from genome assembly GCF_900497805.2 of Vombatus ursinus. NCBI lineage: Eukaryota > Metazoa > Chordata > Mammalia > Diprotodontia > Vombatidae > Vombatus > Vombatus ursinus. The sequence goes on from NW_020954556.1 coordinate 14,223,864, forward strand.
TCCAGTACCCAACACTATACATATTGACTCACTATACATATAAGACTCATCTTTCTGAGTTCAAATCTGGCCTCAGACACTTACTAACTGTGTGACCCTGGGAAAGTCACTTAACCTTGTTTGTCTCAGTTCCTCATCTGGAAAATGAGCTGGAAAATGGAAAGGAAATGACAGACCACTTTGGTATCTTTGCCAAGAAAACCCTAAATGGGGTCATAAAGAGTCAGACGTGACTGAAAAACAATTGAACAACACCAACAAGTCTACTTATAACATATGATTTTGTGTTATTATTATTATTTCTTGCTTTTGTCATATTCTACTTGATTTTAAGATCCTGTTCATTAGTAATGCTGCCTGATCTAAACTTTATATCACACTCCCAGTCCTAGCAGAATAATCCACATTTTTTATTGAATTTTAAATAAATGAATTTTGTTAAGTAACAGTCCTTCATTATGGAGCATAGCATATGCCCAATGTACAAGGCAACTGGGCAAGCAGTAAGCAAATGCCAGAAGACTTAGACTAGAGACAGTATCTGCTTATTTCCAGTTATATAATTTCCTCTGAGTCTCAGTTTCCTCATATGTAAATGAAGGAAGAGGTTACATTTTCATAGGCTTGAAGGACACTTCCAGCTTTAATAGGCTATGGGGTAAGATTTACTGGGAGAAGAGAGAGATGTGATCGTACTATAGTAGGGTCTCTGAACATTTAGGTACCAGGCCAGGGGCACTGTGGGTAGAAAGGAAACTAAGTATAAACCAAACTTCCAAACTTTGCCTTCCTCACTATATATTTCACTCTGGGCCAGTGGGTTGAGAATCCCTTGCCTGCTGATTATAAAGTGCTGAGGTCACAGTCAAACTCTGACCTCCCCGCCTCATCTCACCTTAGAAACTGGGTGGAAAAGTTCAAACACATTATTTCCCCTTGAATACCTGAAATGTGAACTCCCTAGGCAACGTCTTCAAGGCATGGATGACTTCCCTGCATTGCACACTTATCTCTGGATCTGTGGGCAGAATTTATGTGCAGATTACAATGGTCCTTGACGTCCTTTTTTTTTTTTAATGTTGCAATGGCAGCCCATACTCATGAATAAACTCTTAATTACAATTTTAAAAATACCTTTATCATCCTGTCAATGCTATTGAAAGAAAGAGTAAATGCTTTCTTACCAGTGAAAAACCCTGCCTAGGAGTCTTGCGTGTCTCCTTTCATGCACTCACCTACTTTCCTTCTTTTATGCTTTCAATAGTTCTCTCACCCCTTCTGTGCATTGTATTAATACCTGTCACTTACTCGCTTCTTTTATCCTTTTTTATCTCCATCTTCTTGGTTTCTCTGTGGGTTGAACTTCAAATTATTTCTCCTCTTTTATTTTACTCACTCTATGGCTTCTCTCTGATGTTTTCTTCACTGAACTTTTATAATCTGTAATGTATTTATTGTTCTTTGCAGAATCCTTCTCCTTGCCATGTTCATTTACCTTCTGATAATCTTTATTAGATCTTTTACGCTGTAATTTTTTTCTGTTCCTTTTAATCCACGTTTTTATGCAAATGCTATTTTTATTTAATTCTCCTTTCTGCTTCTCTGCTCTTCTTTTGACAATTTTATTACAGTTTTCTCCAATCATTTTCTCTTCCTTTTTCTTTATTTTTTTCTGTGAGAAGACATCCCCACTTTCTTTCAACTGTTCTGAATTTTTCATTCCCTGAACCCCACACCCTCCAGTCCTATTACTAGTCCTTTGGTTTACTCATCTTCCTTCTCTCTGTGTGTCTACATGATTCCTCTCCCATTAGTTTCATTGTAATAAGAGACTGCTCTAGGGTAGTGTTGCTCAAATCCTGAGGACCAAAAGGAGTTTGCCTTATGAGGCAGAATGAAGATAATGAGCAAGAAGTACAGAAGGCATCCTGAGGAAAAGAAGCACCTTCCTGGAGAGACACCCACTCAGTGGCATTCTTTGATGGATTCTGTGCTGCCTGAGGAGAAATGTGCCTCCCTTTCACTGTCAAAATGCCACTGTTCCTTGGCATCCTCAAGATTTTTCATTTTCCCACAGTTACTATGTAAATGAAACTACCTCATAGTACAGTGGGAAAAGCACTGGCCTTGAAACTGGAAGATGTAGGTTTGAATCTTTGCTCTTCCATTTATTCCTTGGGACTTTAGCAAGTCATTTGACCTCCATGGGAGTATCTATTTCCTATTTAAATAAGGGAGCATGGTGTGACCTCTGAGGTCTCTTTTAGCTATAGACCAATGTTCCCATGGTCTGTAACAAGGCAAAAATGATGTGGATACTGATGATAGAAAGGCAGACATAGACAGATTGGAGTGGGGAGGGAGTAATCAGTATTTTTAAAGCTATTAATTTGTGTTATACACTGTACTAAGTACTTTACAAATATTATCTCATCTGATCCTCACAACAACCCAATGAGTTAGGGGTTATTATGATCTCTATTTTAAAACTGAGGAAACAGTCAAGAAAATTTTAAGTGACCTGTCTAGGGTCATACAACTAGTAAAGGTCTGAGGCCAGGTTGTCATTCAGGTCATCCTACTTTTAAGCCCTATGTTCTATTCACTGTACCACTTCACTGTCAGATAGAGAGAGAGACAGAGAGAGAGAGACAGAGAGAGAGTCAGAGAGAGAGAGAGAGAGAGAAAGAAAGAAAGAAATGGAGAATGTTTAGCAGTTATTAATCACTTACCATGGGTCAGGCACCTTGGTGAAGCCTGGGAAAACAAACATGACATTTTCTGTCTTCAAGGAGTTTATGTTAGATGGAGGAAAACAACAATTTACTGACACTAGAAAGATGTGGGAAGATACACCAATTGGGGGGTGAGGAAAGTTTAGAGAAAAGAGGAAGGTCACAGGTATGGTATGATGGCCTAAGAGTAAGGAATTAGTTGAAGCTAAATTAGAAAAAGATCCTTTAGGTAATGCAAATAGGATAGGCACTAGAGGCATGGGTTTGTCAAGAGGGCAAGAAGGGACTAGAGGAGAAGAAATAAGATCCCAAGCAATAATATCTTAAATATCTGTATGCTTAAAGATTTAAAAAGCATTTTACTCACAAAGCCTCCAAATGATAGCAGTTACTATTTTACAAAAGAGAAAACTGAGACTCAGAGAGATGCATATACTTATTTTGTATATAATTTTGTGTATACATAGTATCATTGATTTAGAATTAGAAGGTACTTCAAAGGTTATCTAATCCAAACTCTTCATTTTTCTTTCCCTGGAAAGTCAAAAATTCTGGAGGGCAAGGACGAATTCATTTTTTCTATATCCCTCAGGGTCTAACACAGTCACTGACACATAATATATGCTTAAGAAATGTTTGCTGGTTATTTGGTCAAATCATGAAGTGGCACCTCTAAAGGTAATCAACTAGTAAATGCCAAAGTCAACATCCAAGCCCAGTTTTCCTAGTTCTGAAACGGAGGTGTTGCTTTATGGTTTCATAACACTTTCACATACATTATTTCTTTAACCTCCCCATCATAGCCTTGCCAGTTGTTAGTACTATTGGAGTAGGAAGTCAGAGGTCTAATAAAATTTATTAGGAAATAAATGTACACATTTTACAAATGAGAGAAGGCAGATAGAGGGAGAGAAGAGATTCATACAACTAGAAAATACGAGTCAGGAAATGAGCCCAGGTTTCTACTGGGTTACAGTATTAAGCCTTGCGCTACTGTGAGACACTGCCTGAGACAAAGCTCACCTCACTATCTGGGGACAGAATTGGATCTGGAGTTTCATGGATAGAAGAGAAACAGTGGCTTTCAGGGGCATAAAAAAGGAACAATTAGGATAAAATTTAGAAATCAGATCTTGTTCTGTGAAAATAGTCTTTGAACAAATGAATTAAATCCATTGAACAAGTTCTGGGCACTTCCTATGGACAAGGCCCTATACTGGGCAATAAATAGTAACAGGCGATGGGGAAACTCAAACCCTTCCTCTTGCTTGCTATAGACTGTTAGCAAGTCCATTACCTCTTCACTGATTTATCTGTGTAATCACAATGACAATAACACCATAAAATTGTTATTAATGAGTAAATTGTGCTAAATCCTTTAATATACTTGTGCCAGAAAACTGAAAAATCCTCTCATTACTACCCTCCTCTAATTTTTCATTAACTGCTTCTATAGAGGTCATTAAAGCCCAGTCAAGATTAAGAATTCATTGTTTGGAAGAGAAAGTTAGGTTTATCCTCCCTGACTAGTTAATATGAATCATAACAACTAAGAAACAAAGGGGATTTTCCTAATATGTATACCTCCAAATTAGCTATTACTGAATATTCCAAACTCTCAACTTCGGTATTTGTTCCCTGTATGACTTTGGGAATGCCCCTTAATTTCTAGGGGCCTCAAAATCCTTATCAACACAATGAAGATATTGAACTAGGTGATCTCTAGGGTCACTTTTGGTTCTGACATTCTGTGATTTTCATTGAATTTTCTTCTAGCCTCTCAGTCAGTCCCCTGTTAAAATGTACATGCCCTGGGAAGAGGACATACTTTAAATCATAATCAGCAAATCCTAAATTATCATTTGACATAGTATTTAGAGGTGGGAAGGGCCTTAGAGATCATGTTCACACAGTCCCCTCCTTTTATAGATTAGAAGCTGTAAGTTTGGAGAGGTTAAATGATTTGGTCTAAGGTCATAAGTAGCAGAGTCAAGCTTCAGACACAATGTTTGGATTCCAAATTCAGTGTCATTTTGTCTATACCATATTTCCTCTCATTCCATGCTGCCTCTTTTAGGAGGAGTTTGTTAAAGTGTCCACACATGACAGAAAGCAATTGTATTGGAGGGAGCAAGCCCTATAACTCTGACATTTGGAAGAAGATGGTAAGACAGAAGAAAAAAGTAACAGAGTAGGTGAGAGAGGATCAAATATAAATCAGTTTTGCACAGCTTCCAGAACAAAAGGCCTTGTGGCCAAAAATGTAGTTCCTTCTACAATTTTTCAATGCTAAAAATGATAGCTGTCAAGATTTCCTAGCCAACCACCTGGCAGACTGATATCACCCAATTGACTTATATTCTATTAGTAAATGGAAAACTGTTAGTATATGTGGCCCTGGTCAATATTGTATTTGAATGGTGGCACATGTTAGTAAGTATTATGAAAAGAACACTCAATTTAGAGGCAGAGAATAGAATTCTACATGAAGGCTCTGTCATTTGCTACCTGTAGGACCTGAAAGTATCATGGATTCAGATATGTAAGACAATTCAGAGGTCATCTCATTCAACCCCATGACTTAATTTTTATTTTGTTAATACCTCTCATTTTTATGTTATATTTTATATTCATTTTCTTTTTAAATTTTAATAGTATTTTATTTTTCCAATTACATGTGAAGATAATTTTGCACATTCATTTTTATAAAATTTTGAGTTCCAAATTTTCTCCCCCCATTTCTACTCTCCCCTTTTCCTGAGAGGGTAAGAAATTTTATATAGGCTACATAAGTGCAACCATGTAAAACCTATTTCCTTATTAATCATGATATATCACATTCATCTTCAATGGATAGACCACAGGGTTCCAAGTCAGGAAGATATGAGTAAAAATCTGGCGTCAGACACTTGCTAGCTAGATGTGTAACTATGCAAAAGTCACATGACTGCTGTTTCTTTCAGTTTCCTCAACTGTAAAATGAAGATATTAATAGCACCTATCTCTCAAGGTTCTTGTAAGGATCAGATGAGATAACTGTAAAGTGCTTAGCACAGTATCTAGCACATAGTAAGCACTATCTAAATTTTAACTACCATTATTATTAGTGACTTTCCCCTGTAACAAAGATTTTTAAAAGAAAAAATCAGCAAGGCACATCAAAACATTAGCAACAGAGCATATACAATTTTCCATAGCTACAGTTCCTTTTCAATACAATGAAGGAATGAAGGTATATTTTTACAACTCCTCTCTCTGCCAAATCAGTCATAATTCTACAAGGTTCAGTTTTGTTTTAGCATTATTATCAAATTCTGAGTTCCAAATTCTGTCCCTCCTCCCTTCCCCCCTTCATTAAGAGGGAAAACAATTTTACATAGCTTATACATGTGTAGTCATGCAAAATATGTTTCCATGTAAGTCATTCTGTGAAAGAAAACACAGACAAAAAAAAAGAAAAAAAAAGTAAAGAAAAAGTATTTTTGATCTGCTTTCAGGCTCCACCAGTTCTTTCTCTGGAGATGGGCAGCACCTTTCATCATAAGTCCCACAGAATTGTCTTGGATCATTGTATTGCTGAGAATACCTAAATTGTTCATAGTATATCATCATACAATATTGATATTATTATGCACAATGTTCTCCTGGTTCTGCTCATTTCATGTTTTTCTTAGAGCATCCTGTTCATCATTTCTTAAAGTACAATAGTATTCCAACACAATCATAAACAACTTGTTCAGCCATTCCTCAGTTGATGGACTTCTCCTTAATTTCCAATTCTTTGCCACCACAGAAAGAGCTGTTTTAAATATTTTTTTTTGTATACATAGGTCCTTTTCCTTTTGTTCTTATCTCTTTGGGATACAGACCTAGTAGTAATATTTCTTGGTCAAAGGATATATCTCACCTTGGTGGAACAAACCTTTCCTGCTGACCTTCTGAGTTATCTTGAATTTGTTTAGAGTCATTACTTAAAGGTATTTAGAAAGGTGTGGGGGAGAGGTCAGGCAAGTCCCTGCCTTTACTTCACCATTTTGGCTCTGCCTCTGTACTTGGTATTCTTTTTTTTTTTAATCTTGTGTTATCCTGATTGTGTTTTCACAATACTTGAATTGTTTCTTTCTGGCTGCTTGCAATATTTTCTCCTTGACCTGGGAACTCTGGAATTTGGCTACAATATTCCTAGGAGTTTTCCTTTGGGAATCTCTTTCAGGAGGTGATTGGTGGATTCTTTCCATTTCTATTTTGCCCTCTGATTCTAAAATATCAGGGCAGTTTTACTTGATAATTTCTTGAAAGATGATGTCTAGGCTCTTTTTTTTAACATGTCTTTCAGATAGTCCAATAATTTTTAAATTCTCTCTTCTGGATCTATTTTCCAGGTCAGTTGTTAAATCCAATGAGATACTTCATATTGTTTTTATTTTTTCATTCTTTTGGTTTTGTTTCACAATGTCTTGATTTCTCATAAAGTCACTCGCTTTCATTTGCTCCATTCTATTTTTAGGAAGTATTTTCTTCAGTGAACTTTTGAACTTCCTTTTCCATTTGGCCAATTCTGCTTTTAATGCATTTTTGTCCTCATTAGCTTTTTGGATCTCTTTGGTCATTTGAGTTAGGCTATTTTTTAAGCTGTTGTTTTCTTCAGTATTTTTGGGGTCTCCTTTAGCAAGTTATTGACTAGTTTTTCATGATTTTCTTGCATCACTCTCATTTCTCCTCCCAGTTTTTCCTCTACTTCTCTTACTTGCTTCTCAAAATTCTTTTTGAGCTCTTCCATGGCCTGGGACCAATTTATATTTTTCTTGGAGGCTTTGGATGTAGGAGTTTTGACTTTGTTCTGTTTTTTTTTTTCTAGTTGCATGTTTTGATCTTCTTTGTTACCAAAGAAAGAATCTACGGACTTTTTTTTTTTTTTAGCACAGTTTGTTCATGATCCCAACCAATTACTTGAGTTATAAACTCTTTGTTAAAGTAGGGGTCTGCTTCCAGCATGGAGAATGTACTGTCCCAAGCATTGTGGGTTTTGTGTAACTGTTTTCAGAGGCACTTCTAAGGATCTGTAAATTTTCAATTCTCTCAAGGTGGTATGATCAAGGGTGAGGTGTTGACTCCTTTCCTGGCCTGTGCTCTGATCTATGAGTGACCACAAGTGCTCTTTTCTGCCTTGGAACTGTGAGGAGGATTCCCTCTTCACTACCACCTCAAGTTCCACCATGCCAGCAATCCTCCTCACTCCAGGACCACCACCCAGAATTGTGATGCAGATGCAAGCATGGGCAAAGCAATAGAATCCTGCCTCAGCATCAGCAAAGAGACCCCTGCAATCCCCCTCTGATCAGCCACTGATTTCCCCTCAGTCTGTGGGCTAAGTTTCAGAAGCAGCCGCTGCCCCTGGGCTGCTCCAGGACTTTCCTAGGACCAAGCTTCTCACTCACAGCAGTCCCAGACTTTTCCTACTGACCTTCTAAGTTCTCTTTGGTGTTTGTGAGTTGAGAAGTCTGGAAACTGTCACAGCTGCCTGTGATTCAGTCCTCTGAGACATGCTCCAGCTTCGCTGAGGCCTTGTCTTTCCCTGCACACCCACGCTGGACTGAGTTCCTCTCCCAGCCTTTCCAATCAACCATCCAGATTGTCTTGGGCTGGAAAATTTATTTCACTCTGTCTTTTTGTGGATTCTTCTGCTTTAGAATTTGTTTAGAGCCATTTTTTACAGGTATTTGGAGGATTTGAGGGAGGGCTCAAGCAAGTCACTGCTTCTACTCTGCCATCTTGGCTCTGCCTCTCCTGTACTTTGTATTCTTAAAGGATTGATTAATGTTACTTGATAAACTTATGGTAAAACTATTTCCAATGGGCAGCAAGGGAACCAGTAACTACAGATGAGATAATCCATACCACTTTCTGTAGAGAATAGTTTTATTTGAAAGAGGAAAACAAAAGGACATAGCTAACACTTATATAGCATTTTAAGGCTTTATGCATTATGTCTTTTGATCCTAACAACAACTCAGAGAGGCAAGTGATATTATTATTCCCATTTTCAAGATGATCAAACCAGTAGAAAGAGATTAATTAGTTTGACTATCTAGCAAGATAGTTAGATGCCTTCAGGTCTTCTTGCCTTTCAGCCTACAAAGCTGCCCTTAAATCCACACTCTCAATATATGCTAACTAAGATGTTGCTACAGACTTCTAAAAGTGTTACCCTGGCTGTCCTCTACCCTAGTTATACCATGTCAAAATCAATGTGGTCAATTTCAAGTGCCAAATTAGACAAGGAAGAGCAATAATGAAGTGGAGTACTTTCCAAGATGGATAAATGGAATGGTATTTGAATCCATGCCACACAAGGAGTTGTTAGAGCATAGGTAATTTTTTTCGCCCAGATAACAGGCATTGGGAATGCTGACTGGTGCCTTTATGACCTGTCTTAATGAAGTGTAATTATATTTGTTCAGCACAAGACTCCAAGCAAAGAACTTAGGAGCAGATTTGGGCTCAATATGAAGGCATTAGAGTTGGCTAAAATGAAATTGTCTGCTTTGATAGTAAATCTTCCTTCCCTGGAAGTCTTGAAGTATGGGGTGGATGACTATTATGTCAAGGGATATATAGAAGGCATAGTAATTTAGGTTTGGTTTGGGCTAGATGACTTCTGAGGTCCTTTCCAACTTTAAGCTTCTCTGGTTCTGCTGACAACATGTAGGACCCTTGGAATTGCAGTTCAAAGTCAGAGCCTCAAAGTCACAAAATACTCTCCAAAAAAAAGGTCCTTCTGAATACTCCCATGGCAATTTCCTAGAAACCCATTTCCCATTTCACTTTAACAGTGCTGAGGTCAGCTCAAGGTCAGAGAGTGATGTGTATCTGTGACAGAATATCTGGTGAGAGAGAAGAGACAAGACAGAAGACGGGGAGGAAGAGGAACTAGGTTCCAAAACAGTGACTTTAATTGCTTTTTCCCTGTCAAAACAAAGTTGAGTGGAAGGACAGCTAGGAAAAAGATACAGCAAAGAATTATGTACCAAGCACTAAGTATTCATGAAAACTTACAACAGGGTCACCAATAACAGAATATTTCATGTTTTAAATTATTTCAGATTTTCTCTATAAACCCTCCAAAATTTCACTTTACATTGCTTGTGTGTTGAGTTTTTCTCATGATAAAGATTTATACTTATACTATGCCTAACACCAACACCTCTCTCGGCATTGCTGGAACTAGGAAATAGATAACTTGAAAATTACAGTACTGTTTTTAAGAGCTCACATTTTCATAACTCTTTTCTGTCTACCAAGTACTTTCTTCACAATTGCCTGTGGTGTAGGTCAAAAGTGTCAGACATAGCACAGGATTTCCAACATGGGAACCATAATAAAAGTAAGTTGGAAATATTTAATGAAATATTTTTAAATGTAATAGAAGAAACATAATGTTAATATGTGGTTTTCTAAAACAATATGTGACCCACAGGAATCTTTATGTTTGGTTTAGTAGTACCATTTATATTTGAGTTTGATCCCATTGGCATAGGTAGCACATTTTAATATGCTCATTTTACAGATGAAAAATCTGAGGTTCCAAAATGTAAATGATTAGCCCAGGGTCAAGCATCCAAGAGAGAAGAGCAGATCCCACATCAAAACAGAGATCTTCTGACTCTTCCAGTATGTTTTTAAATTATAGACTTATTTTAATGTATATAGTTCCCTTTGTCCTAGTGTGTTAATGGCTTTTTAAAAATGACTCTTCTTAATGCTATCCACATCCAGAGAAAGAACTGTGGAGTCTGAATGCAAATCAAAACATACTATTTTCACTTTTTTGTTTTTGTTTTTTCTTTCTTGTGTTTTTTTTTCCCTTTTGTTCTGATTTGTCTTTCACAACATGACTAATGTGGAAATATGTTTGACATAATTGTACATGTCTTGCTTGCTGTCTTGGGGAGGAGGAAGGGAAAGGGGGAGAAAATTTTGAACTCAAAATCTGACAAAAATGAATGTTGAAAACTCTCTTTACATGTAATTGGAAAAAAATAAAATATTAAATGCAAAAAGGATAAATGATGACTACATAAATAGATTTGGAAATTTAAAAATATAAAAAAATGAATTTTCTTTTGTGTTATAGTGAAACTCCTGCAGAAGATATTGATGTAGGGTAGTAAAGAGAAAATTGGTCTTGGATTTGAAAAACCCGAGGTTCTAGTCTCTATCCTCTCACTTAAATAGCTATGTGGACTTAAGCAAATCATTTAAATTGTTTAGATATGTTTTTCATAATGAAATGAATGGTTTAGATGAAAAAGTTCATTTAGTCTACCTACCCCAAATCTTAAAATAAATCCCTTTTGACTCTAATTCAATGATTTATTCCACAAAAACACCATTTACTAGGGCTCAGATTTCCACCTTGCTGTCTTACTGCTCTGCTTGCTAAAATACTTGTTATGTCCACCTTCTCTTTGTAAGCTTATTCTGCCAGGATAATCATAGAAAGAGATGAAAAGTATATGGGAAACTTTAAAAAAATACATTTTAAAGGACTGCAATCATCATTCACTCTATTTTTCATGAATTATAAGCAACTAGCTATTCTACATAAGCAATACATAGCAAAGGGTGAACATGCATCAGGAGAGGTTAGTATTGCAATATAGTAAAACTCAAAAAATGTTAACCCAGCATATGTAATGATATGCATAATTATGAATGTAATGCATACTATTTAAATATTAATAGTAAGCAGCTCATGTAAATAACTTAATATTGTTTTTAGATAGTTAAAATAAACATTTCTTAAATTAGCTTGAAGGTAAAGAGTAGTTACAAACTGGGTAGAACACAAATCTACCTCCAAAGGAAGAATCTTCTAAAAACAATAATATAATGTGTACCAGGCACTATGTTAGACACTGGGAATACAAACACAAAAGTCAAACAGTCCTTGCTCTCAAGGAACTTAGATTATACTAGAGCAAGACAAAATATCCAGAGAGAAATAAATCCAGCATATACACAAAATAAATACATTGTGATTGGGGGTGAGAATAGAAAAATTACTGGAGGAATTAGTAATGCCTCTTTAAGGAGGTTGTTCTTGAACAAGGTTTCTAGGGGTTCCATATGGATGTAAAGATGGAGAGCATTCCAGGAACTGATGTCAGCTATATTAAGGTACAGAAGTATGAGTTCTAATGCCATATACAAAGAAAAGCAAGTACAGTAGACTAATTTGGCAGCAACAAAAAGCCTGTGCAGGTGAGTTCATGTTCAATCCATCTGGAAGAATATACTGGAGTAAATTGTGAAGGGCTTTAATTTTTAATAACAGAGGAGTTTATAAAGGCAATGGAGAGTTAACAAAGCTTCTTGAGTAGAGAACTGAGATATATATTGAGACTTGTGTTTTAGAGTATTACTTTGGTGATTGTGTGGATGATGAATTAGAGAGAGGATAGACTGAATATATGGAGACCAAATATGAGGCTATTGCTTTAATCCAAAGTCAACTACAGCCTAAGTTAGGAGAGAGAAGGAGAAAGATGCAAGAGATGGTGAGGAGGTCAAATAGACAAGATTTGGCAAACTGATTAATTTTGGGAACCCTTCCCCTTTTTTTAAATTTTCTTCCTTTAAAAATGTCTTCTTTGTCTTCAAATATTACTATAGCCCATTTTCTATATCTCTCCTTTGACCCTAACACCTTCTACATTATATTATGCTTTGTGTATATGTCAAATCATTAGATATTATGGTTCATGAAAGTATATTTTATTCAGGTTTACATATAGAAATTCAGTGTCAGAGAATGAAAAGAGCACTACATTTGAAGTACAAGAACTTGGATTTAAATCCTTCCTCTATTATTTAATTCCTAAATTTAATAGCAAAAAAAATAAAAGTAAAATATGCACAAAATAGGAGATATTAAAAATTAAAGGAAAAATAGATACATTAAAAAACAAACTACCAAAAAGATAAATAAAATTAAAGGTAATAAAATGGACAAATATTTGGCTAATTTGGTTAAAAGGAAGAAAGCTGAAAACAACAGCAACAAATAAACAAAATAACAGGCAAAGATGACAAAGTAGAGGCAGCAACTCAACTAGCTCTCCCAACATTCTCCTCAAAAAAAAAAATAACACATCAAGTTGAATTCTGGAGTGGGGGACAAAAAAAAAGTGGCAATGAGATAGTTTTCCCTGTCAAAAAAAACTTAGAAGGTCAGAAGCAGAGGTCAGTGACACTGGGGTAGGGGTTGGCTCAGAGCAGCAGAAGCAGCAGTTTTAAAAGCTCTTGGCCAAGATATGAGAAGAGGATTAGACAACTGGTCAGAAAGAGATTACGGGGGACTCCTGTAGTAGTAGTTGTGGGACCAAGCAGCGTTTGGCAATTCCATTGCCCATACATAGTTCTAGTTTACAATTATAGGACAGAGAAGAGTACTTGCAAGGGAGGAGAAGCCTTTGTCACAGTCCCAAAGCATAGAGGAGTACTAACATTTTTGGATTTAGGGAAGCAGGGGTGCCTCCCTGGGTAAAGACTCGGGGATGGAGGTACAAGCAAAGCCTGATTGAAAAATTCAAATTGGATACAAACATAACAAGAACTCATAGAAAAATTAAAAAAAAAACAAGCAAAAATCAAATAAGAGAGGTAAAGGAAAAAATGGGTAAAGAAATGAGAATAATGGCAGAGTAGATCAGAAAATTCCAAGTTCTCCAGATCTCCCTCACAAACAAGAAAAAGTAGTGCCTCGGGGGAACATAGAGCAGTTAAATACAAACAAGAATTGGGGCAAAACAGTGTTCTTCCTGGAGCAATTGCAGGAAATCTGAAAAAAAAAAATCCCAGGACTAAGGTTTGGTCCCTGTGAAGAGTAAACACCTCCAGGCTAGTTCCACTGAAACAGCAAGCTGCAAGCCCTGCGGCTAGCCAGGTTGGGAAGTAGCCTCAGTCCCAGTCACATGAATTGGGCATCTGAGCAGGGGAATATTGAGAGAATCTCTGCTTATAAGGGATGTCAGTCCAAGCTGTGCTGCTGAGACACGGACCTGAGCAAAAAGGAACCAGCACATACCCTGTGAGTGCAGAAGCAATGGGAAAGGGATGCCACTGGCTATAAGCAGTTACAGTTGGGTGAAGTTCTTCATTTTGGTTCCAAGCTACAGGGGAGAACTGAAGGAGGATCTGAGGCCAGAAGCTCCATCCCACATATCTCAGGACTAGAGGTTATTACAAAAATTTTTTTTTAAAAAGCTGCTGCATTTTTTTAAATGAGCAGGCAAAGGAGAAAGAATCCAACCATAGAAAGTTATTGTAGGAACAGAGAAGACTGGGGTTCATCTTCAGAGGAAAATACTGAAGCAAAAAAGCCTCTCCTACCCCAAAAAGTAGTGTCAAATGGTCATCTGCCCCAAAATAATTCATATATGAACTTAAAAAAAACTTTAAAAATCAAATGAGAGTGATTGAGAAAAAAAATAAAAAAAGAATAATCCAAGAAAGTCAGCTAATTAAAAAAGGAGATCCAGAATCTTAAGGAGATGACTCCTTAAAAATTAGAATTGGGCAAGAGGAAGCAGTGAAAGTACAAGAGACCAAGAAATAATAAAACAAAATATAAAGAATGAAAAATTAGAAAAGAATGTGAAACATAAGAACACAACTGACCTAGAGAATAGATCAAGAAGAACAGTCAGACTATCTAAAAGGTATGATGAAAAGAAATAATTTTGATACAATAATACAAGAAATTGTAAAAAAAAAATGTCCTGAAGCGTTAGAAGAAGAAAGGAAAGTAGGAATAGAAAAAAAAATTCATCAATCACCACCCAAAAGAGATCCTATGAGGAAAACCTATAGCAATATTATAGTCAAATCCTGAAACACCCCACTCAAGGTTAAAATATTACAAGCAAAAAGAAAAAAATTAAAATGGTGGTGCCACTATTTATTTTATTTTAAATAATCTAAAATATTCATTATTAATAATATTAATATTTATTCATATGGTTGGCATATGTAAATCTATTTTAGCTTTATCTTTGTCTCAGATCATGATTTCTCCCCTGCTTTTTTTCCTAATAAATTCTATACCTGTTTTTTATTTTATATTTGTGTGTATCTCTTATGTCCTATCCCTCTTGACTCTCTACTTTACTTCTATCTGCTACCTTGCCCTCCTATTACTTAAGCTACTCCTTCTAAGGATTTCTTCCTTTTCCTCCCATTCCTATTAATCTAAACACCCTTCTATTACCCCCCCTTATCTTATTCCCTCATTTTCCTTTCTAAAAATCCCTCCCTTATCCTCTTCCTCCCTCGCTATCCACTTAGACTCATTTCTTTCTGAATTTAGAAGACTTTTATACATACATACATACATACCTACATACATATTTCCCTCTTAAACCCATTCCTGATGAAAGTAGGGTTCCAGAACTACCATCTCCTCCCCTATCTAATTCCTCTGTGTCTATTCTTCCTTTCATACCTCATTTGTATAAAATAATTACTCTTTTTACTTGTTCCTAAATGGTTTTACTTTTTAAAAATTTTACAAACTAACCAATTATTAATAACAATCTTAGACATAAGTTTTATATTTCCTCCTATAAAATAACTAGACAGTATAAGGTTGAGATATTGTTGTGGTGTAGGAAATGGTGATTTGGTGGACTTAGAAAAATATGGAAAGGCTTGGACTTATTATGAAAGAAGAGGTTATACACCCTCAGAGAAACAGAGGATAAATAAGTATAGCATAGTCTTACACAGATTCATATGAATGCATATGTCTATATGTGATTATAGATATCTAAGTATATGCATGCATATGTAGGCATATGTATAATACACAATACATACATATGTATGCATACATACATATATATGTGTATTATTTTCTTATTTTGTATTTAAGTTTTAATATTAAGTTTGTAACATGTTTCTTTTTGTGTGTATTTAATTTTTTAAAAAAATTAAAAAAGAAATGAGAATAATGTAAGAAAATTATGAAAAAAGCATTAACAGCTGGGTAAAAGGCACAAAAACATATCAAAGAAAATAACATGTTAAAAAACAAATTGGCCAAGTGAGAAAACAGGGGAAAAGCTCATTGAATAAAATAATTACTTAAAAATTAGGATTGGGGAGGTGGAAGCAAATGACTGTATAAGATATCAAGAAACAATTCAACAAAGTAAAAAGAATGGGGAAAAGAGAAGAAAAAAGTGAAATATCTCATCAGAAATCAAAACAGAGCTGGAAAATAGATTAAGGAGATAAAATCTGAGAATTATTGGACTACCCAAAAGCCATCAGAAAAAAGATCCAAGACATCATATTTCAATAAACTATAAAGGAAAACTGACCCAATGTACTAGAAGCAGAGGGTAAAACAGAAATTGAAAAAAATCCACCAGTCACCTACTTAAACAGACTTCAAAATTTAAAATCTGAATAATATTGAAGCCAAATTCCAGCACACCCAGATCAAGGTGAAAATATTGCAAGCAGCCAGAAAAAAAAATCATATATTGTATAAAGATTATAGTCAAGATTACTCAAGATTTAGCAGCTTTCACATTAAAAAAGTGGAGGACTTAGAACATGATATGCTGGAAGACAGAAGAGCTAGGATTATAACCAAGAATAATCTACTCAGCAAAACTAAGTGCAGTTTTTCATTGTGAAAAATGGATATTTAATGATATAGAGGACTTTCAAGTACTCCTGATAAAGACTAGAAATGAATAGGAAAAAAAAATGTTCAAACTCAAGATTCAATAGAAGCATAAAAGGGTAAACTAGCAAGAAAAATCATAATGGACTTAATAAAGTTAAACTGCCTACATTCCTTTATGAGAAGATTTTACATGTGACTCCTAAGTATTTTATCATTATTAGGGCAGGTAAGGCCCAAGTATAAAGAAGGTTGGAATGATCTTTAAAATTAGAGGGATGAGAAAGAGAGATACACTAGGAGAAAGGGAAAGGGAAAGGAAGAATGGGGGAAAATATCTTTCATAAAAGAGGCACACAAGAAAGACCTTTCACAGTGGAGCAGAAGATGGGGAGGTGATAGGCAATTATTGAACCTCACCCTCATTGGAATTGGTTTAAAAAAGGAGGAATATATGTGTATATGAAAGAGAAGGAGAGAGAAAAGAGGGGAAGAGAGAGAGCAGAGAGAGAAACAGACAGAGAGAGAGAGAAAGACAAAGAGAGAGAGAGAGAGAGAGAGAGAGAGAGAGAGAGAGAGAGAGAGAGAGAGAGAGAGAGAGAGAAAGACAGAGAGAGAGAGTTAAATGGCTATAAAAAACCTATTTTTCTGGGGCAGGTAGGTGGTCCAGTAGATAGAGCACTGGCTCTGGAGTCAGGAGGACCTGAGTTCAAAACCAGCCTCAGACTCATAACATTCACTAGCAGCGTGACTCTGGGCAAATTACTTAACCCCAATTGCCTAACTGGAAAAAAAAAATCTTTCCAACAGGAAAGTGGGAAGGGAAGAGAACATGGTAAGGGGGAGGAGGCTGATAAGAGGAAGGACAGATAAAGGGAAGCAGTGATCAGAAGCAAAATGGACTTTTGAGGAGGAACAGGGTTAAAAAAAGAGAATAATGGAAAATAAGATTGAGAAAAAAAGCGCAGTTGGTTATCATAACTGTGAACTTGAATGGGATGAATTTAGTCATAAAACAGAATATAGCAATGAATTAGAAACCAGAATCCAACAATATGTTGTTTATAAGAAACACACTTGAAACAAAAAGAAAGAAAAAGCAAAAGTAAGGGGTTGAACAGAATGTATTATTCTTCAACTGAAGTAAAAAAAAAAAAAAAAGCAGGGGTTGCAATTATGAATTCAAAGTAAAAGCAAAAATAGAACAAATTAAGAAAAAGATAAGCCAGGACAGCTAGGTGGCACAGTGGATAGAACGCCAGCCCTGGATTCAGGAGGACCTGAGTTCAAATCTGGCCTCAGACACATAACACTTACTAGCTGTGTGAACCTGGGCAAGTCACTTAATCCCCATTGCCTAGCCAAAAAAAAAGAAAGAAAGAAAAAGAAAAAGATAAGCAAGAAAATTACATTTCACTAAAAGGTACAATAGACAATGAAGTAATATCAATACTAAGTATATGTGTACCAAATAACAGAGCATCTTAAAGGAAAAATTTAATGAGTTATAGGAAGAAATAGATAGTAAAACTTTATTAGTGGGGGACCTCAACTTTCAGAATTAGATAAATCTAACCATAAAATATATAATAAAAAAAGTTAAGGAGATATATAGAATGTTTTAAAAGTCACATATGATGGACCCCTGAAGAAAACTGAGTGAGAATAAAAAGGAGCATACTTTTTCTCAACTACACATGGCACATTGGAAAAGATTAATTGTGTTTTAGGGCATAAAAATCTCACAAATTCAGAAATGGATAAATATTAAGGGTACCCTTTCAGACAATAACATAATAAAAATTACATTTAATAAACAGTCTCGGAAGCCTAGATTAAAATTATTTGGAAACTAAATAATGTAATAAAAATGAGTGTAAGATAAATGAACAAATGATAGAAACAATAAAATAGCAAATTAAAATGGTGAAATCACATCAAAACCAGAAAAAAAAGCTTTATCAGAGGCTACTGTGCAGTTAGAACTTACCAATATCAAGAACATAAAAGAAGTCAAGGAATACCTTTAAAATATAAAATGCCTTACAAAACATTTTTCACACAAATTAAGTCAGATCTAAATAGTTGGGAAAATATCAGTTGCTCATGGATAGGTGGAGCTAATATAATAAAAACAACAATTCTACCTAAATCAATTTACTTATTCAGTGTCATAGCAATCAAACTACCAAAAACTATTTTATAGGGCTGGAAAAAAACAATAAAAATGTAAAATGCCCAACTAATAGAAGTGGTCATCTGAGATCAATTTAAATAAGCCAGTCACAAAAAACATGGAATTAGCTGTAAAGAAACTTTGAAAATGGTTGGGGGGTTTCTTGAATACACAGGAACATTCTTTTAATACTTTAAAGAAAAAATAATATCATTACTACACAAATCGTTCTTAAAGTTCTTGAAAAAGAAAGCACCCAACTAGATTTCTTTTATGAGAAAAATATTATCCAAATATTTAAACCAGGGAAGGATAAAGCATAGAAGGATAATTATAGACCAATATCATTAATGATTTTCAATTCATATTATTCCTGATGGATTTGTAATAGAATTCAATCACCCTCTTAAAAACATTAATATCAATAACACAAAAATTGCTTCTAAAATTGGGAAAGAATACAATCTTGAAAGAAATGTTACCTAACCTATGGAAAAATAAAGCTAAAGAGAATTATAAACAAATATCATTAATTAATATTGATTGAAAAGTTTTAGATAAAATCCCATCAGATTATAACAATTTATCCAAGAAAGTGTTCATTATGGCCAAGTTGGATTCATACTAGGAATGCAAGTGTAGTTCAACTATAGGAAAACAATCATAATAGTTAATCATAATAAATAATTAATACAGATATGTACAAGGCATTTTTTTTCTGACAAGGATGAGATATCAGTTGAAGTTGACGACTAGTTATAACTCCATTCATATATCATTTCAAGTGATTTAATATGGTATCTACACTGGTACCTGAGAATACTTATGTTCAAAATGACTGCTTAGTGATATATTAAGACTTATGTCAGTCAGCCATCTTCCTGAGATTTATGTATAGGGTGATTCCCTTCTATCTCAAAGTAAACAAAATATGCATACCTACACAGAAGAGTAATATACTGCCAAAACAGTCTCTGAGGCTCAAACCTATGCCGTCATAAGATACACTATAACACTAAACTATGATTAAGATATTTGGGTGGAATTCTTCAGTTTTCTGTAAGTAACTAAGGGCTGGAAGATTTTACCATTTATAAGCACCCACCATATTCATTATTTGAAAGTTAGAAATGCCTTCTTGCTTTAATGAGGGGAAAAAAAGAGCCTGTATACCTGGTCAGTGAGGTATTCTGAAACAGTTATATTTTTCTAATGCACTATGCCAATGGTTTGGGCATTAAAATCAAACTATAAGGTAAGGTTTAAATATATGAGTACATTAATTAATGTACCTGTATTCTGTCATATGTAGAGTCAATTAATTGTACTTTGTGGGGGAATTTTTTTTCTTCTTTGGAACTTAACCTTGTCCACTTTTATCAATATTGATTGTATATGACACTATTACTGTTATGTCTGAAACTCCAACATGCTTCATGGTTGATGGATCAGTGTATTGTAGTTGCCATATCTGAGGAGCACCGAAGGATGTCTCAGAAAATTCTTGTCATCACAGACTAGGCTATACAGGAAGGCTTATCTCTATCCACCTTGGAGGCACCTAGCATAGCCATAGAACACAAAACACTTCAAGGGAAGGAAAAATTCAGACACAACACAAAGTTCCTTTGGTTCTTTTCACATAGAATAGCATGCTGGGAAAGGTAGCTGGGAACATTAGAGCATCAAATTAGTATTCTGGGGATCAGAAACAATGCACTCATGCCATTCTCCATTATTGGAGGTTTACCTGGATCTGAATCTCTCTCCACAGACAATTAAATATATACCAAAAGGCTACATGCCTGTGGTCTATATAATTAACCACCATCTGAAGGACCTGTTTTTTCTTTTACTTAAATCTTTCTACTATATGCCATCCTTGAACATCAATAATTGCAGTGTAATGCAGTCCAGCTGTGATCAGTTGTGTCATATCCCTACTTATAATTCATTAATTCAGCAGGCATTTATTAGATGCCTACTATATGTCAGAGACAAAAACCAAACTACTACCTACCTTCAAATTCCTTAAATTCTAATAGAGAAAAATAATGTATATAGAGAAAAGCAAATTCTAAATATACACAAACTAAATTCAAAGAAATTTTCAGGGAGTGGTGATGGGAACAGTTCAGCACTGAATGAAATCACATAAATGATTTTAACTATGGTACTCACAATTGTAGAAGCCCAATCATCATTTTTAAAGAAATATTCAGACTTTTGTTTATATTTGTAACTAGGTGTAATGGTAGAAAGCATAGAAAGCAGATGAAAGCGGATGAGTTTGAGCCAATCTCATGATCATCTTGCCCAAAAAAAAAAACATCCTTTATGTTGAAAAAGCCTTGTTATTCCAGAAGGCAATTTCCATGTTATCTTGGCAATGCATCATATCAAAGGGTGATATTTATAAAGCCATTGGCTGGAAGCTATATGTTGACCTGGAATTTAATAGGATGTTGCAGAGACTGTAGAGGAGTACAGCACATGCTAAGCTGTTTATCACAATTAGCACAAAACAAGTTATTTGCCATAACTCGGGAAAGGCACCTACCTAACTTCTCTAGAAAGCAAGCAAGCCATCTTAAACTGGAATCCACATTAATTTTTAGACAATTTCACTGTAAATATGTCTTGATTCTAATAGACTCCATTGCAAAATGACTTAAAATATAACTAGTTCCACCACAAGCACAAACTAGTTTCTGCATCTGATTTTCAGACACTCCAGTTTCTATAATAGGGCATTTGTCTCACATAAACAGAAGGACCACCACAAAAGTCCTGCTCCAATGCTTCAATTGTAGCATGGAAGTGAAAAAACAGCCCCACTAAATCACAAATAGGATGATTTCTCCAGACTTGTCTCAATTGTCTCTATCCAGATATAACTGAATACTTATTACACAAAAGATCATATTATATGAGGATTTTATCTGCACTAGCATTTCATTCATTATTACAACAAGAGACAGTCATTTTTAGGAACTATGAACTAGACCAAAGTATGTTGCCACCCCTACAGAAGAGGTGATGTGACCTTTGCATTAAGTTTAACAGAGTTCATATAAGCCAATATAGAATCATCATATTGGCTGATTAAAAAAAAAATTCTTCTCAATGGAAACATTCCTCTCAATGTCGCTTAACAGCAATAGAACCATTAAAACATATTTTCTAGAGATAACTAGAATACGTGTTCTGGAGACTCAATAGAACCGCAAGTTAAGGGAAATAGATCTTTCTTGACTATTAAATATTCTGAGAAACAACTGACCTGCTTCATGGCCAGAACTTTTTTTTTTCAAAACCTGCAATTAAAGACCTTCAGGCAGTAGTGGTTTTCATTCATTCATTCATTCATCCATTCATTCACTTGTTTATTTATGTATTTATTTAGCTATTTACACATCTATTTTTCTATTGTTTATTCATGATTCATTCATTTCTTCATCTGTTTATTTTTGTTCATTTACTTGTTCATGTATTCATTTATTTTATTTGCTTGTTTATTAAATGTTTATTCATTATTATATGTATGTATTAGATGATTATTAACAAGAAGGAAAAGATTTGATTTTCCTCCATTATTACAAAGCATAAAGTGGTTACTTCAGGAATGGAATTCCACAAGGAGCATGTTTAATATGTAAAGGGCTGTTGTTGATATTTGAGAGAGTTTGATAGAGCTTATGCTGAAATTGTATACATTGCTTATTCAGGGATTTCCAGTGTGACACACACACCCCCTTTTTAACCACACCTACCTACTTCCTAAAGTTTCACATTATGAATAGTTTGGTTCTATAAAATAATCTGAATGAGGAATGTTATAAAATAAATATTTTCTATATCTATCTCTAAATAATCACTACTTTCATCATTGTTTGCAATCTTAAAAATGCTATAAATTGGAATATCCAGGCTACCAAAAATAGAGTACAGTTTTAGATGGAGATGATAGAAACATATCATGCAGATTCACAGGATATATACTTTTGCCATATCATGGCTTTTTTTCCTTTCTAGTCCTCTTTTTTCTCCTTTTCTTTTCCTTCCTCTTCCTTCCTCCTCCTCCCCTCTCCTCTTCCTCTCTTCTCTTTCTCCCTTTTTTTCTTCACTCCTCCCCCATTTTCCTTCTTCCTCCTCCACAGGGTATTTCGATCCCAATGCCACAGGAAGCTTTATCTGCTCCATTGTTTCCCCATCTGGATCAATTTAACAATCCTTCCTTAGGCAATCTGGTGGCCCTTCACTCGCAAGAGCTCATCATATTGGTGCCAAATTTATTTTGAACACCTATTTGGGTTTAGCCCTATTGCAACTCAGAAATCTCATATAAATGATTCACCAACCTTAGCCTTCTCAGAAGAAAAGAATATAGTTGTCTATCACTATTCCCTGTTCAACTTTGCTTTGTCTAATAAGGCTGTGAAGGTGACCTGATGAACATCTTTAGTCAAATTATTTCACATATTCTGAAAAAGTAAAGAGATTGAATCTCCTTACAAGATAAAGGGAGGAAAAAGTTCTTGCAGAATTGGTCAGGGTCAAAGTAACTTCTCTTACCATTGTATCTGTCAGAAAAATCTAGGCTATGTCAAGACCACAGAAAATTCTCACTCCTATTAATCATAGCACATCTAGATGAATGCCTCTATGCTCTGTAGGACAGGCATAGGCCTAAAGAAGTATAAGGAATGTATTGGTGAATACATATGAGTTTTGATTATTATTCTTAAAAAAAAAAAACATGATAAAACCAACCAAATCAAATACATGCCAAAAGGAATGAGGTCTCTTTACTTTTGCAGATTGTCTTTACCATCATGGAATCTCACAATAGTACTTAGAGACAGAAAAGACTTTAGAGGTTATTAAGTCCAAATAGTATACGGCCAGGATTCTCCTCTATTGCAGTCCTGACAAATTAGCCAATGAGCTTCCAATTAAACAGTGCTAGCAATGTGGAAATTGTAAACTACCATATAAATGATCTTATTTTCATACAGCTCTAATTGTGAGGAAGTTATTTCATTAGACTGAATTGAAATATCCCTCTCTGTGGAAAGTAGCTATGTGGCCCAGGGATAGAGAGCTAGGCCTGGAGTTAGGAAGACCTGAGTTCAAATCCAGCCTCAGATGCTTACTAGCTGTGTGACCCTGGGCAAGTCACTTAACCTCTGTTTGCCTTAATCTACTGGAGAAAGAAATAGCAAACCACTCCAGAAGCATTACCAAGAAAATCCTGTGTATAGTATTGTCATGCTATGGTCCACATGGTCACAAAGAGTTAGATGTGACTGAACAAGAATAACAATGCCTCTCTCTAGTTTCTCTCAGTTCCCATTTCTTTCCACTCTCAACTAATTATCTTTCTACAGCACAGTCAGTCCTTTAATTATTTTCAGATAAATCTCAAACCCCCTTAAATCAGGGGCTTTCAACCTTTTTTAATGTGATGGACTACTCTGGAAGCATATTGAAGTCTATGGACTTTTTCTTAGAGTAATGTTTTTAAATTCATATAATAAAATATAAAGGATTACAAGGCAAATCAATTATATAGAAAATAATTATCTCTATACATATGTTTATATATATCCACCTATATGTGAATATATACATATTAGTATGAGATATACATAAATATACATGTATGTATATACACATATACATATGGTACATATAATACATACATTCACTCATATATGAATGTATATAATAAATTAAATCATTTAATAAAAAAGATTTGTTCTGTAAAATTTGGATTCATTCAAAAGGACACATTTAAGGATCTAGAAGCCCATATGTGGCCTCAAGGCTGCAGGTTCCCCACCCCTGGGAAGCATTCCCTCTTCATTGAATGAGTCAAATGGTATGATTTCAAGTGCTCTTACTGCTCTGTTTAGCCTCTGAGAAACCTTAGCCACTTCAGGGACATCCTTTCTAAAAGTTTTCAAAAATGAAGATGATACTTCAGATATCATCTGCCCATGGTTGAGAGCAGTTAGAATTATTACCTTCCTTTCCCTAGACCTTTTGCTATGGCTTTTAATCCAGACATGGCTTCCTTCAAATCTTAGTTAAAATCCCACCTTCAGTAAGTAGCTTTGTTCTGGGATTCCTTAATATTAGTGTCCTTGCTCAATTCTAACATCTTCCCTCTGAAATTACCTTCTATCTTTCCTGTACATATCTTTTGTGTATATAGTTATTCACATTGTCTCATCTACTAGAATTTAAACTTCATTTCAATGACCAAATTTTTGCTTTTATGTGCCCAATGCTTAGTTCAGCCCCTATTACACAGTAAGCGCATAAAAAAATGCTGGTTTGCTGACTGACTAAACTTATTTTCACTTTTTTGGCTGCCATTCATACTGTTGACAGATATTGAGTGAAACTCCATAGTCTTTTTTAGACAAATTGATATCTAGTAATTCCTTACCTAGCCTATATATGTATACAAGGTACTATTGAATCTAAATTTGAAATCATCCGTATTTAAATCCATCTTATTATAAATCCATAGACATTGAAATCTCTGTGGAGCCTGACTCTATCATCCTATGTATTAGCTACTGCCCTTAATTTTTAGTTATTTATAAATTTGATAACTTTGGCATTCTTGGCTTCATCCAATTTATTAATGATATTGATTGAACTATGCCTTATTTTGACAAAGGAAGAAGTTGTTTAGTGAACCATATTTTTCTCAAGGCCATCCTTTTGAATTTACATGACTGAAAAAAAAAAAGGAAGAGAACATCAGTGAGATTTCAGGTTAAAATGCATCAAATTTCACTTCTAAAGTCTGTGCTTTGGATCTTAGGTGACACTTTTTATCCACCTAGCAATTACCTTATTACTTTTCATATCAGAATTAGTCAGTATTAAAGGCATTGCTAGCTTTCATATGGTACACTTCTCACAGCAGTCTTGTTTCAGGCTTGTGTATTTACAATGAATAATATATTTTCCTTCTAGAAACTCTATGGAGATTTTATGGAAACATCAATAGTTTCCATCTCTCTCTGGACTCATTTACCCTGTTTACAAAATACTATCAAATGTCAGCAACTCATCTGTGATTCATTTCCTGACATTTAATTATTACTCACTAAATCATTTACCTAAGGAAAGGGAGAATAGCATAAAAGGATGTTACAATCTTGTGGTGATATCATAATTATTTTACTGTTAGTAGCACAGTCCTTTACCCTTCAGTATATGTGTTGTTTGGAGAGGCATAGGAACATTTGTCACTCTCTTCAAGGGATGATGGTATGAACGCTTTTGACGGGGTGTCAGTAAGGTAGCCATTGACTGCCAATATCCTTTGACCTCAGATGCACACACACCTGACAGAATAGAAAAGGAATCAGATTGTTTTCAGAGATGCAGCTGTCATTGACCTTGTGACATGACCTTGTACTTTCATTCAGACTCTCAGAATATTCATTACTCAAAATTGTTAAGTCCAGACTTTCACTTCGCTACCTTTGCTCAACCTTCTATGAGGTTTATACTATCCAAATTTAACATCCAAACTGGATCCTGAGGACCTTTATCTACTGTTCCTTCTTAAATGAGTTCAGTACCTGAAACAAGGTCTTTCTCTTTTTCCCAAACCCTACCTTCGTATTAGTGTACTGCAACATAAATATTAATATGCTTTCAAATAAACTAACTCCTTAGTTCCTCAGTCTACTATATTCCTACACTCCACTTCAACCAAACATAAAAAAGATGTCTATACCCTTGAATTTTGCCATCACTCAAAAGTGTTCTACTTCTATGTTCATGAACTCTGAAATTCCTTTATCTGACTATAACCTTCTATAATCCATCTTCCCCTATGCCTTTTGCATAAAATCCTATACTTTGTTCTCACATGTCCCCAATGCCTTCTATGACTCACTAATAACAATAGTAATATAATAATAATAATAATAATAATAATAATTCTAAAATAATGAAAGAATAAATATCATTAAATGCTTACTGTGAGCCAAGCAACATAATAATCACTGAGAATCCTAATACAAAATGAGGCAATTTTTTTTCTTTTGGGAACTTTTTTTAAGAGGAAAAGACAGTACATAGAGAAGAGTCTTGTCTAGGGAAGAATGTCTGGACATGGGAAGTCAAAGGGATAGTGAGAAGAGTTGTAGAGTCAGTTGACATTTTTTTCCCAAAATAAGAGGGCTATTGATATGATTTCAGTTTCCAGTGCAAAAAGTATATGTGGAAGAGTATACATATAACTGCAGAGCAGATGGCAAGAAGACAGACTGGGTGGATGTCAGGAAGCATGGTATGGTGATTGTAACATAAGGTAACCCCCACCCTAATGTATTATAAAAATGATTTATAAAAATGATGAGGTAAATATTGCCACACACATTGATATCTGAAATACAATTCAATGAAATCTTACCTATTTAAGGACAGCTGTCTTCTGTGTCTCCAATATAAGTGATGAGATATCTAAATATATTATTGTTAGTGGTGTGTATTATTTCAATCCTTGATCATGTTTTATACTTTACGTATTTAATCATACACTCAGCCAGCTAACTATTCTATGTCAAAGCCTGAACCCCTCAGTCAGCAGTTGCAGTTATACTTACTTTTCTCCCCTACCCCTAATAACACTGTGTAAAAAACAAGATTTATATCTATGCAGAAGCAGAATAAAGTATCTAGGGCTATACAGCATCTTAGAAGCAAAGGGCAGTTTATAAGTCCTAGCTTATATCTCTCCAGCCCAGAACATATATTGAGTTTCCATGTATCCATCGTGCACTGAATTGTCACACTGGTTGGAAATGACCCAAGTTTATATCTCTTCACTCTCCTTTCAATGACAGTCAAGTGACTACAGTTCTTCAATAAAGCCTCACACTATCTTCCCTAGTGTTTGAATTTCTCTATAAAACCATAATAAACTGTAGTCTATCTTCTCTGGTTATTTACATATTCACTCTTTAAGGCTGAATTTGAACACTATTTCATATATCGCTGATGAAGATAATCTGGGAAGAAAGTTAGGCTCTCTGTGTTACTTAGATATTTGGGTGGAGCTTGAATGTCAGTTGTATGGAAACTGCCTTTACTAATACAGATCACAACCCTCTAACACCTCATTCTCAGGTTTCCCTTTGTATCTTCTGAAAAGGATGCACCCTGGAGCTCTTCCTTTTATCCTTTAAAATTTTGAGGATACCTATTATGAGGATAGCAGTTAAATTAGTATATTTAGATGATGTCAAGAGGTAGTATGGACCAGTGGTTAGAGAGCTGGCCTCGAAATCAGGGAGAATTGAGTCCAAGTCCTATTTCTGATACATACAAGCTATCTGTTAATGGGCAAATCTCTTAACCTCTTAGGGCCAGAAGTATCTTGGTGACTATAAATTGCAGGGCAGTTACTTACCTGCATTGGTAAAGGGACTGTCCTTCCTGGTAGCTCCCTATACCCATGAAAGTACAGATCCATAAACCAACACTTAACAGGCAGCAAGGTAGGGAAGGAAAGCATGGAAAGTGTTTTATGTTTTTGTTTATTTCATGGTTAGCCATGTCCCACCCACCAAATTAGTACCTTCTTCTAAATCTTTCTGGTAAAAGGTTTCTCTGAGCTAGCAGACTCTGTCCAAGGAGTTTACTTGAAGCTCTCTTTGCTTTTCCTTTTCACAATCTTTGTTATATATTCTGTGAGTCTGCCAGTCAACTAAACCTTCTCCAGTGAAATTGTCTACTGTCCTGAGATCCACCCAGTCTTAAATTTTTGTACACACACACACTCACATGCATGTATATATACATATGTATATGCACACACATGTGTGTATGTATATATGTGTATATTCATACATGCATACATATCTGTATATATACACACATATGTATATGCACATATGTATGTGTATGTATATGTGTGTGTGTGTGTGTGTGTGTAAAAATCTTTGATTTCTTTGCCAGAAGGAACAACTCCCGGTAGAAAATTCCTTTTACCAATCCCTATTATATTTTTAACTTATTCTTTCAGAGAATTGCTTAGGGGAATAAGAGGTGAAGTGACTTGCCCAGAGTCACACAGTCAATATGTGTCAAACGTAGGAATTTAATCCAGATTGCCCTGATTCGGTGGACATTCCTATGCCAAAGAAATTTGCCCAAGGGGTAGGGTCTTATGGCACAAGTCCATAGCTTAAGTTAGTTTACTAGTTTAGCATAATGCCAGCTGAATTCTCTTGGTTTTTGCTGAGAGATCAGGAAACTCTTCCAGCATTTGGAAGCATTGCTCCCAAAGTGAGGATGAAATGGTCTGAGCTTTCCATTTCATACACATGAATAAATGTCTTCACAGTCAAAATAATTACTGCATTGTCTTCCTGATTTTGACTTTTGTCCATTCTTCATTGGACACGTAAATCCTGAAGACAAAAGACAGACAAAGGTGTCGCTTTAGACTATAGGGTAACAATTTTTTATTTTATCAAAACCCATGTTTCCTTTCACTGAAGAGCTCATTATGGAGGGAGGTGATTTGTGCCTTTGAATCTAACAAGGTATTGAGATGAATAGAGGCAGAGCCAAGATGGCGGAGAGAAAGCAGTGACTTGCTTCAGCGCTGCC
This sequence comes from Vombatus ursinus, assembly GCF_900497805.2. NCBI lineage: Eukaryota > Metazoa > Chordata > Mammalia > Diprotodontia > Vombatidae > Vombatus > Vombatus ursinus. The sequence continues at coordinate 14,253,124 of NW_020954556.1, forward strand.
CCCAAACCCCTCCAAATACCTATAAAAATGGCTCTAAACAAATTCTAAAGCAGCAGAACCCAGAAAAAGACATAGAGAAACAAATTTCCAGCCAAAGACAGCCTGGATGGTTGATCAGAAAGGCATATCACGCCAGGCGGGGAGAGGAGCGCAATTCGGCATGGGTACTCAAGCCACAGCGTGCACAAGGCCTCAGAGGACTGAATTGCAGGCAGGTGTGGCAGTTTCCAGACTTCTCAACCCATGAACGCCAAAGACAACTTGATAGGTCAGTGGGAAAAATCTGTTATTGCAGTGAGAGAGGAGCTACGTCTCCACCAAAAGTCCCAAGTGCAGCCCGGGGCCACGGCTGTTTCCTGAGCTTCCCACCCACAGACTGAGGGGGAATCTGGTGGCTGATCAGATGGTGATTGCAGGGAGCTCTTTGCCAGTGCTGAGACAGGAATCTCTTGCTTTGCCCATGCTTGGATTTGCATCACAGTTCTGAGGGGCAGTCCTGGGGCAAGGAGGAATGCTGGTGTGGTGGAGCTTGTTGTGCTGGTGGAGAGAAAACACCTAGCCCCTTATCATACCAACTTGGAAGAACTGAAAATTTTCAGATCCCTAGAAGTATCTCTAAAAATAGATGTATAAACCCCTGAAGCTTGGGACAGTATATTCTCCACATTGGAAGGAGACTTTTACCTTAACAAAGAGTTTAAAACTCAAGTAATTGGCCAGGATCATGTGTAAGCAGTGCAAAAAAAGTCAGACTGTATTATCTTACTTTGGTGACAAAGAAGATCAAAACATACAACCAGAAGAAGACAACAAAGCCAAAGCTCCTACATCCAAAACTTCCAAGAAAAATATGAATCAATCCCAGGCTTTGGAAGAGCTCAAAAGGGATTTTGAGAAGCAAGTAAGAGAACTAGAGGAAAAACTGAGAGTGATGCAAGAAAATCATGAAAAACAAGTCAGTAGCTTGCTAAAGGAGACCCAAAAAAATACTGAAGAAAATAACACCTTAAAAAATAGCCTAACCCAAATGGAAAAAGAGGTTCAAAAAGCCAATGAGGAGAAGAGTGCCCTAAAAAGCAAAATTGGCCAAATGGAAAAGGAAGTCCAAAAGATTACTGAAGAAAATACTTCCTTAAAAATTAGAATAGAGCAATTGGAAGCTAGTGACTTTATAAGAAATCAAGACACTGTAAAACAAATCCAAAAGAATGAAAAATTAGAAAACAATGTGAAATATCTCATTGGAAAAACAACTGACCTGGAAAATAGATCCAGGAGAGAGAATTTAAAAATTATTGGACTATCTGAAAGCCATGATCAAAAAAAGAGCCTAGACATCACCTTTCAAGAAATTATCAAGGAAAACTGCCCTGATATTTTAGAACTAGAGGGCAAAATAGAAATTGAAAGAATCCACCTATCTCCTCCTGAAAGAGATCCCCAAAGGAAAACTCCTAGGAATATTGTAGCCAAATTCCAGAGATCCCAGGTGAAGAAGAAAATATTACAAGCAACCAGAAAGAAACAATTTAAGTATTGTTGAAACACAATCAGGATAACACAAGATTTAGCAGCTTCTACATTAAGGGAATGCAGGGCATGGAATATAATATTCCAGAGGGCAAAGGAGATAGGATTACAACCAAGAATCACCTAGCCAGCAAAACTGAGTATAATCCTGCAGGGGAAAAAATGGTCATTCTGTGACATAAAGGACTTTCAAGCATTCATCATGAAAAGGCCAGCCTGAATAGAAAATTTGATTTTCAAATACAAGACTCAAGTGGAACATGAAGAGCCAAACAGGAAAGAGAAAATCATAAGAGACTTATTAAGGTTGAACTGTTTACATTCCTGAATGGAAAGATGATATTTGTAACTCATGAGACCTTTGTCAGTATTAGGGTAGCTAGAGGGAAAAAATTATATGCATGTATGTGTATATGGATAGATAGATAGATAGCGGGCACAGGGTGAGTTGAAGATGAAGGGGTAATATATGAGGAATAAAATTAAGGGGTAAGAGAGGATTATACCAGGAGAAGGAGAAAGGGAGAGGTAGAATGGGGTAAATTATCTCACAAAAAAAAAAAAACAGAAAAGAAAAGGCTCTTACAGTGGAGGGGAAATGGGGAAAGGTGAGAGAGAATGAGTGAATCTTATTCTCATAGGATTTGATTTGAGGAGGGAATAATATACACACTCAATTGTTTATGGAAATCTGTCTTACCCTACAGGAAAATGGGGGGGGTGGGGAGAAGAGAGTAGGGGACTGATGGAGAGGAGGGCAAATTGGGAAAGGGGGTAACCAGAAGCAAATACTTCTGAGGAGGGAGAGGGTCAAAAGAAAGAATAGAATAAATGGGGGGGGGCAGGATAGGATTAAGGGAAATAGAGTTAGTTTTTCACAGCATGTCTACTATGGAAGTGTTTTTCATAACTGCTCGTATATAACCTATATTGAGTTGCTTGCCTGATCAATGAGGGTGGGCAAGGAGGGAGGAAGGGAGAAAATTTGGAACCCAAAGTTTTAAAAATACCTGTTTAAAAAAATGTTTTCACATGCAACTGGGAAATAAGAAATACAGGAAATGGGGTACAGAAATTCATCCTGCCCTACAGGAAAATTGAAGGGAAAGGGGATAAGAGAAGGGGGAGGAGAGATAGAAGGGAAGGCAGACTAGGGAAAGAGGTATTCAGAATGCATGCCTTCTTGGGGTGGGGGGTGGGGTAAGATGGGGTGAAAATTTGGAACTCAAAATCTTGTGGAAGTAAATGTTGAGAACAAAAAAATAAATAAAAATTACCATAAAAAAAGAATCTAACAAGGTATTAAGAGAGGGGAGCTTCTATGAGGTAAAAGAACCCTATATTAGATTAGGAATTAGTTCTTATATCATATCCCCATCAGTTTGTAAATGTGTTCCCTAACCTTACTTATGCCAAATCAAGATCACACACACACACACACACACACACACACACACACACACACACAAATAAAAAAACACCTGAGTCCAATTTTTCAAAGCCTAACCACAGCTGAAATATTTTCAGACAAAAAATGCCAAATAGAAATCTGATTTTAAAGTGAATATGTCCAGAAAACTCAAATATCTTTTGGTAAGTATTTCAGTCATTTCCCAATGTATCTCATTCCAAGTCATGTCCAGGCTGTGTTTCATTACTCATCACTAGCTTTCTAATCACTATCTCTAACACCTCTTCCTTTCTTTTAATAGTTGACATTTATATGGTATTTTAAGATTTACAAAGAAATTTATATCCATTATCTCATTTAATACTGACCCTGTTAGGTAGATAATTCAGGTATTCATTTAATTCATCAATTCATTCAAAAAGCATTTACTAAATGCCTATTATTCCCAGAGGACTGTGGAAGGTGAGAGGAGATTTTAAAACAAAACAGAGATTTAGATAAGATGGGACCCCTGACTTCATGGATCTTACAATCTATTAGGGAAGCTAAGAAAACTCAGGTCAAATCCAATAAAAAATATTTTAAATACCTAATGGTATTGGGAGTTGTGGGAGATTCAAATTTTTGAAAAGATATGGTCTCAGCTTTCAGATAGTCAGGTAGAAGACAAAAACAAACAGAACTATGATATACTATGTTTTGCGGGGAGTTAGAGTTGGGAAATATGAGTCCAAAGCCTAAATGACACACGGTAATTGCATGACTGTGTATGTCATTTCATCTCTGTGAGTTTCCTCAATTATAAAATGAGGATAATAATATTTTAATTCACATGTTACAGGATTATAATAAGGAAATGGTTTTGTAAAGCATAACATGCTCTGTAGTAATCATAATTTTATATTTCTTTTAACCTTCCCAAATCATACATGATGTTATTTGTTGCGCTCAACAACCCTCCTATTATTCCCATGTTACATATGTGAAATAGTCATGTTAAGTTCCTTGCTTGGAGTCACAAAGCTGGTGTCTGAGACAACTGAAAACCAGTTCTATATGACTAGTATATCTCTATTCACTCTACTCTGTTGCCTTTATGAATGAGTAAACATAGGCTACTCCTTTTTTTATATATGTTATGTTCGAAAGTTTCAAAATAGTGGATTGATACAGGGGTGAGTCCCCTCAATTTAGGATTGGATATGGCTTTATAGATTGGATAGATGGGATGCAGCTTTATGAAGGAGATAAGAGCTGAGCTGAGCTTTAAAGAATGAAGAGAGTGAACCAACATGGCAGAGTACAAGCAGCAATTCAGCTGAACTCTACCAACTTACCTTTCTAAATAACTTCAAAATAAGGACTCAAATTGAATTCTGGAATAGCAGAGTAAACAAAAATTGGGGTGACACATTTCTCAGTTCAAGACAATTTAGAGTATCAGCAGGAGAGGGCTATGACACCAGGGTTGAGGGTGGCCTAGAGAACAGCACATGCCCTAGCAATACCAATAGCAGGCCTTGGAGGGAGCTGTGACAAGGGCAAGACCAGCTTTGGGAGTTTTCAGCCAGAGATAGTAAGGAAGCGGGAAAACTGGTCAGGGAGATATTACAGTGGGCCCTGTGTTGGCACTGGGTGCAGAACCCTGTTGCATTGCCTATACAGAGTTCAAAGTCACAGTTCCAGTGTGAAGAGGAACACTAATACTTACAAGGGCAGGATAGCAGGGGTTCTGGTCATAGTTTCAGGGCCAAGGAGTATGACAACATTTGGGATTACAGGGGAGCAAGAACCCTACTGACATTTCTAAGATGGAGAAGGGGTTTGTACTCTCTCATAAGGGGGCAGAGGGTCTGATCTCAGTTCAAAGGCAAAAAGAAGCATTAGCACTTGCAATTACAAGAGAGCAGAGGACCCTCCTCCAGGGCCAAAAGGAGAACTAGAAATATCAGCTGCAGGGGAACAAAGTCCCTTCCATGCTAAAGCCTAGAGCACAGATGAGGAGAGCAGTGACCACAGTTATCTGATCATACCATCTTGGAAGCACCAAAAACTTACACATACCCAAAACTAGCTCTGAAAACTGGAGCACAAAAACCCTGAAGCCTGAGACAGTGCCCCCTCCTACCTGGGTTGTTAGTGTTGTTGTTGTTCTGTAGTTTCAGCACTGCCTCAATCTTTGTGACCCCGTTTAGGCTTTTCTTGACAAAGATACAAGAGTGGTTTGACATTTACTTCTTCAGCTCATTTTACGGGTAAGGAAACTGAGGCAAACAGGGTTAAGTGATTTGCCCAGGGTCTCACAACTAGTAAGTGTGCAGGATCAGATTTGAACTCAGATCATCCTGACTCTAGACTTGGTATTCTATTCACTGCACTGCCCAGATGCCAATCTTGAGAGCAGGGCCAAAATTTAACATAAAGTTAAAAGTCAAGAAATAGGCAGGGAAAACTGAGCAAAATACCAACCAAACAAAAAAGAACCTGACCATAAAAAGCTACTATAGTGAAAGAGAAGATTAAGACACAAACTCAGAAGAAGTTATTAATGTCAAAACAACTATAATCAAAGTGTCAAAGAAAAATGGATTGGACAAAATGAATTGGACAAAAGCCCAACAAGAATTCCTATAAAAACCCAAAAAAGATTTTAAAAATCAAATAAAAGAGGTAGAGGAAAAATTGGGAAAATAAAAGACTGATGAAAGAAAATTATAAAAAGAGAGTAAATAGTTTTAAAAGAAGCACAAAGATACTAAAGAAAATAATAATTTAAAATAGAACTTTAAAAAAAAACAGAATTGGCCAAATGATAAAAAAGGCACAAAAATTACCAGGAAAGAAAAACTCCTTAAAAAGTAGAATTGGGGAAATGGAGACAAAGAAAAAAGATATAAAATCTCATTTAACAAAATAATTCATTAAAAATTAGAATTGGGAAGATTAATGGTAATAATTCCATGAGATAGCAGGGAAAAAAGAAAACAAAGTTAAAAGAATGAAAAAAAAGTAGAAGAATATTAGAAAACAAAAACAAAAACTTCTGACTTGAAAAATAGATTAAGGAGACTGATTTAAAAAAAAAATGACTACTTGAAATCCATGATCAATGAAAAAAAGTTTAGACATAATATTTCAAGAAAATATCTATGAAAACTGCCCTAATATCTTACAAGCAGAGGGTAAAACAGAAATTTAAAGAATCCACCAATGACCTCCTAAAATAGATCCTAAAATGAAAACTCCCAGGAATAATATAGCCAAATTCCAGAGCTCTCAGATCAAGTGGAAAATATTTGAGGCAACCATAAAGAAACAATTTAAAGATCATGGAGTCACAGGGAGGATAACCTAAGATTTATCAACTTCCACATTAAAGGAGGAGAGGGTTTGAAACATATTATTCTAGAAGGCAAATGGGCTAAGATTACAAGGAATAATAACTTACTGAGTACAATCCTTCAGGGGAAATAGACATTTAATGAAGTGGAGGACATTTCAGCATTCCGGATGAAAATAACAAAGCTGAATAGAATGGCTTTCAAATATGAGAGAAGCATAAAAATGTAAACATAAAAGAGAAATCATAAGGGACTCAAAAGGTGCTAGGGGTGGGGAACCTCCAAAGGGATGAAAGGAAAAAGAAAAGAACCTACTTGTACAAAAATAATTATAGTAGCTCTTTTTGCAGTAGTAAAGAATGAGGATGCCTATCAACTGAGTTATGGCTAAACAAGTTGTGGTATATGATTGTGATGGAATACTTTTGTAACATAAGATATAATTAGCAGGATGGCCTCAAAACAAACAAACAAAAAACTGGGAAGACTTACATGAACTCATGTAAAGTAAAGTGAGCAGAACCAGGAGAAGAGTATACAAAGTAAAAGCAATATTGTGATGACTTTGCTACTCTGATGACTACAACAATCTGAGACAATTCTGAAGGATTTATGATAAAAAATGCTCTTCAACTTCCAGATAAGTAAATAGTGGAGTCTGAGTACTGAGAGAAGCATATTTTTAAACTTTATTTTTCTTCCTTTTTTAATACATGTATATTATTATTTTAATTAATTTATTTTTAGTTCTCAACATTCCCTTCTATAAGCTTTTGAGTTTTACATTTTCTCCCCCTCATTCCCCAAGACAACGTGCAATCTAATATAGGCTCTTCATATAAATTCCTATTAAACATGCTTTTACATTAGTCATGTTGCAAAGAAGAATTAAAACCAATAGGAGGAACCACAAGAAAGAAGAAACAAAACAAAACAGAAGAGAAAAAAAGAGCAAATAGTATGCTTTGATCTGCATTCCAAATCCATAGTTCTTTTTCTGGATATGGATAGCATTTTCCATCATGAGACTTTTGGAAACATTTATATAGTTGAAAAATGTTTTGCATGATTTCATGTGTGTAATTAATACTACTTTTCTTGCCTTCTCAATGGGTAGGAGAGTGTTGACAGGGAGGGAGAGAATTCAGAACTTAAAATTTGTTAAAACTGAATGTTAAAAATAAGTAAATAATCATTTTGAAAAGACAACAGAAATGAATGAATAGGTATATATAGAGAAAAGGGGTGGTTTTAATATCTACATTTTATTTTTTGGCTCCAATTTTTATCAAAACTTCAATTTCCCACCAAGTTTCAGAAAATTTATTTCTCTAGGAGCCTTTTAGAAAATGTTCATGCTTTCAAGAACAAATTCCTGAAATCTCAGCACCCATGCTTGGTAATTCAGATTTATTTTTTTCCTATTTATTTTTATTTTTTTTCCTCAATTGTATCCTATTAAAAAATTAACATTCATTTTTATCTTTTTTATTTATTTTTAGTTTTCAATATTCACTTTCATAAGATTTTGAGTTCTAAATTTTCTCCAACTCTCTCCCCTCTCCTTCTCCAAGATGGCATGCTATAGGCTATATATGTACAATCTTAATAGACATATTTCCACATTAGTCACATTGCAAAGAAGAATTAGAACCAAAGGGGAAAACCACAAGAAAAAAAAGAGAAAGTTAGTGTGCTTTGATCTGCATTCAGATTCCATAATTCTTTCTCTGACTGTGGAGAGCATTTTCTGTCATGAGTCTTTTGGAATTGTCCTAGATTCTTGCATTGCTGAGAAAAGCCAAGTCTATCAAAGTTGGTAATCATACAGTGTTGTTGTTAATGTGTACAATGTTCTCTTGGTTTTGCTCACTTCACTCAGCATCAGTTCATGTAAATCTTTCCAGGTTTTGCTGAAGTCTACCTGCTCATCATTTCTTATGGAACAATAGTATTTCATTATATTCATATACTACAACTTGTTCAGTCACTCCCCAATTAATTGACTACCATTTAAAAAAGAATTGATTTCCAAATTCTATTTCCCCTTCTTTCTCCTTCCCCATCTTTGAGAAGGCAAACAATTTTATATAGATTGTACATGTGTAGTCATGCAAAACACATTTGCATATTAGCATGTTACAAAAGAAAACACAGAACAAAAAAGAAAAAGAAAATAAAAATAATATGCTTTATGCACATTCCATAAGTTCCATAGTATTTTTCATCATAAGACTTTCAAAATTGTTTTGGATCATTGTATTGCTGAGAAAAGCTAAGTCATTCACAGCTGATCATTGTAAAATGTTGCTATTACTGTATACAATGTTTTCCCAGGGTCTGCTTACTTTGCTTTGCATCAATAAGTCTTCCCAGGTTGTTTGAGACCATTTTCTTCATCATTTCTTATAGTGCAAAAGTATTCCATCACAATCATATACCACAATTTTTATGGCCATTCCCCAACTGATAGGTATCCCCTCAATTTAAAAATCTTTGCCGCCACAAAAAGAGCTACTGTATTTTTGTACATATAGGTCTTTTTCCTTTTTCTTTGACCTATTTGAGGTACAGACTTAGTAGTGGAATTGTTGAGTCAAAGGGGATGCACAGTTTTATAGCACTTTGGGCACAGTTCCAAATTGCTCTCCAGAATGGTTGGATCAGTTCACAACTCCACCAACAGTTTATTAGTGTCCCTATTTTTCCTCATCCCTTCCAAATTCTCATTTTCCTTGTCTGTCATAATAGCCAATCTGATAAGTGTGAAGTGGTACTTAAGAGGTGTTTTAATGTGCATTTTTTCTATTCAGTAGTGATTCAGAACTTTTTTTATTATTATTTATTTATAGGTAACTTAGATTTCTGCTTCTGAAAATTACCTGTTCATATCCTTTGACCATTTATCACTTGGGGAATTAATATCCACATTTCACAGATGAGGAAACAGGCTTAGCAACCAGAAATAACTAGTTGAATTTCCTGTAATGGTAATGCTGTGACATGAACCCATAACCTTTTAAAGCTAAATCACAATATTTATTTCAATATACCATGATTCATCTTTTTCAAAAGGAAATGACTCCTGCTATATTGGAATAGTAATTAAATTGCGTTCATAGGACTCATAGTACAAGGGAAAGAATTAGATAGATAATGATGATTGAAGAGGAGTAATGTAGTTAGGGAATGAAATGAAGTTAACCATAATTATAGAATGCTAGCTGGATATATTTCCATCATGGTGTGATGGGGAGCACTTTTCCCACAAACTCCCTTCTTTTTTGTTTTAGTGCAATGACTGACACAGGTTTTTCCTCATCAGTGGAGGTCTCCAAAAGGAGTTAGAATGACCACTCATTAGTAGTGTGGTGGAGGATACTCCTGTTCAGGAACAAGAAGAATTAAATTGTTTCCAGGCTACTTTCCAATTCTGAGATAATAGAGTTCTCCATTCCAGAAAGACAACACAAGCCAACAAGAAAGCAGCTAACAGACAACACTGTCATCAAACCCACAACTGCAACATCGAAAGGGAATATGAACGGGTCTGAAGTCCAAAAAACCTTCTTAGAAGAACTCAAGAAGGATTTTAAAAGTCAAATGAGAGAGGTAGAGGAGTCGTTTAAAAGTACAATTGGCTAATAGGAAAAAAACTACACTGAAGAAAACAAGTCCCTAAAACACGCAATTGGCCAATTGGAAAAAAGTACAATGAAGAAAATAAATCCCTTAAAAATACAATTGACCAATTGGAGAAGAAAGTACAAAATCTAACAGAAAAAAACAATATGTTAAAAATTAGAATTGAACAAATGGAAACTAATGACTCTATGAAAGAGAATCAGTCAAACAGAAACAAAAAAATGAAAAAATAGATGAAAACATAAAATACCTCATGGGTAAAACAGCTGACCTGGAAAATTGATCCAGGAGAGACAATTTAAAAATTATAGGCCTACCTGAAAGTCATGATGAAAAAAAAGAGCCTGGACAATATCCTTCAGGAAATCATAAAGGAAAACTATCCTGAAGTCCTAGAACCTGAAGGTGAAATAACTACAGAAAGAATCCATCGCTCCCTGCATGAAAGAGATCCCAAATTGAAAAATAGCTAAATTCCAAAATTACCAGATAAAAGAGAAATTACTGCAAGCAGCCAGAAAGAAACAATTTAAATATCATGGAACCACAGTCAGGATTACATAGGACCTTGCAGCCTCTACATTAAAAGACTGTAGGGCATGGAACATGATATTCCGTAAGGCAAAGGAGCTTGGAATGCAGCCAAAGATTAACTACCCAGCAAAAATGAGCGTGATTTTTCAGGGAAGGAGATGGATATTCAATGAAATAGGGGACTTCCAAACGTTCCTGATAAAAAGACCAGAGCTCAACAAAAACTTTGATCTTCAAGTACAAGGTTCAAGAGAGACATAAAAGAGTAAATAGGACAGAAAGATACAATATGTTGTTAATAAGGGCAAAATGTTTACATCCCTACAAAGGAAGATGACACTTGCAACTCTTGAGAACTGTATTATTATTATACCATGTTAAAGGAGTATACATAAAGGGGGTGGATATAAGTTGATTTTTATGCAATGATAAAAAAAAATTAATCAAGTCGGTTAAATGGATCCAAGTAAGTGGATTAGTCTGAGCTAAGAAAATGTACTGAGAAAGGAGAAGGCAGACAAGGGTAAATTACATTACAGGAAAAGACACAAAAACCTATTAGAGCAGAGGTAAAGAAGGGAGGGGGATTGTCGCGGCCACTGCAGTGGAGATCATGAGAGCAGCTCAATGCTCAGTAACCCAGAGAAGCATGGATGAGGTGGGAGACAACAAGATGGCAGAAGCTTCTGTTTATTGTTAGCTGGGTATGGCCTTTATAGCCCTCAAGGCACCTTGGGATCGCGTGATCAGAGCCCATCAGCCAGTCCTAGCTATCCCACTCTGCATGAAAGCCTCAGGTCCGGGGTGTTTCCTGGACTTGCAGAGAGGTGCTCAACCAGTCAGAGGAGGGCCGAGCCAGTCATGATTGCTGCATGAGGTCAGCTAAGACTTCCCTGCTTTTGCGCAACAAACTGTGACCCTCAACTCCCCACAGGGAGGAACCCTAAAGTGGCAGAGCACCATTCCCAAACAAATCCCATGACAGGAGATGAGCATTGTTTGAACCTTACTCTCAAGAAGGGAATAACATAATCAGTTAGGTATAGAAATCTAACTTGCACTATAGGCAGTAGGAGGCAAAAGGGGAAAAAAAGGGAGGGGGGATAGAATGGAGGGAAGAAGCAATAAGGGTAAAGGGGAAGAAAAAGGAAGGGGATAATAGAAGGGAGGTGGGACCATAAGAGGTGCTGGTCAAAAACAAAGCACTAGTGAGGGGAGGAAAGGAGAAGGGAGAAAGAAAAGCATAAATGGGGGGAAAAAGGATGGAGAAAAAGACACAGATAATAATCATAACTGTAAATGTGAATGGGATGAACTCTCCCATAAAATGGAAGCATATAGCAGATTGGATTAAAAACCATAATCCTATAATATGTTGTTTACAGGAAACACATTTGAAAAACAGTGACACATACAGGGTAAAGGTAAAAGGCTGGAGGAGAATATATTATGCTTAAGCTGAAGTAAAAAAAAAAATGGGGTAGCAATCCTGATTTCAGACAAAGCAAAAGCAAAAATAGATCAAGGAAGGAAACTACATCCTGCTAAAAGGCACCATAGACAATGAAGTAATATCATTACTAACCATATATGCACCAAATGGTGTAGCATCCAGATTCTTAGAGGAGAAGTTCAGGGAGTTACAGGAAGAAATAGACAGCAAAACTATACTAGTGGGGGACCTCAACCTCTCCCTCTCTGAACTAGATAAATCTAACCACAAAATAAACAAGAAAGAAGTTAAGGAGGTGAATAGAACATTAGAAAAGTTAGGTATGATAGACCTGTGGAGAAAACTGAATGGGGATAGAAAGGAATATACTTTTTTCTCGGTGGTACATGGCACATAACACAAAAATTGACTATGTACTAGGGCATAAAAACCTCATAATCCAATGCAGAAAGGCAGAAATAGTAAATGCATCCTTTTCAGATCATGATGCAATAAAAATTATATGTAATAAAGAGCCAAGGAAAGATAGACTAAAAATAATTGGAAACTAAATAATCTAATCCTAAAAAAATGATTGGGTCAAACAACAAATCATAGAAACAATCAATAATTTAATTCAAGATAATGACAATAATGAGACAACATACCAAAACTTATGGGATGCAGCAAAAGAAGTTCTTAGGGGAAGTTTTATATCTCTAAATGTTTACATACATAAAATAGAAAAAGAGGAGATCAATGAATTAGGCATACAACTAAAAAAACTAGAAAAAGAACAAATTAAAAATCCTCAATTAAACATCAAATTAGAAATATTGAAAACCAAAGGAAAAATTAATAAAATTGAAATTAAGAAAACTATTGAACTAATAAATAAAACTAAGAGCTGGTTTTATGAAAAAACCAATAAAATAGATAAACCTTTGGTTAATCTAATTAAAAAAAAAGAAAGAAGAAAACCTAATTACTAGTATTAAGAATGAAAGGGGTGAAATTACCACCAAGGAAGAGGAAATTAAAACAACAATTAGAAATTATTTTGCCCAACTACATGCCAACAAATTAGACAATCTTAGTGAAATGGATATATATTTACAAATATATAAATTGCCCAGATTAATAGAAGAGGAAGTAAAATACTTAAATAACCCCATCTCAGAAAAAGAAATTGAACAAGCCATTGATGAACTCCCTAGGAAAAAATCTCCAGGGCCAGATGGATTTACATGCAAATTCTATCAAACTGTTAAAGAATAATTAATTTTAATACTGTATAAACTGTTTGGTAAAATAGGTAAAGAAGGAATCTTACTAAATTCTGTTTATGATATAAATATGGTGCTGATACCTAAACCAGGAAGAGTCAAAACAGAGAAAGAAAATTATAGACCAATTTCTCTAATGAATATAGATGCAAAAATTTTGAACAAAATATTAGCAGATAGATTCCAGCAACTTATCACACAAATAATACACTATGACCAGGTAGGATTTATACTAGGAATGCAAGGCTGCTTCAATATAAGGAAAACTATCAGCATAATCCATCATATCAACACCAAAATTAACAGAAACCACACAAGCATCTCAATAGATGCAGAAAAAGCTTTTGACAAAATACAACACCCATTCCTATTAAAAACACTAGAGAGCATAGGTATAAATGGAGTATTCCTTAAAATAATAAATAGCATCTATCTAAAGCCTTCAGCAAGCATAATATGTAATGGGGACAAGCTAGAAGCATTTCCAATAAAATATTGGGTGAAACAAGGATGTCCATTATCACTACTGTTATTCAACATCGTACTGGAAATGTTAGCTTTAGTAATAAGAGAAGAAAAAGACACTGAAGGCATTAGAATAGGCAAAGAAGAAACAAAGCTATCACTCTTTGCAGATGACATGCTGTTATACTTAGAGAATCCCAGAGAATCAAGTAAAAAAACTACTTGAAATAATAAACAACTTCAGCAAAGTTGTAGGCTATAAAATAAACCCACATAAATCATTGGCATTTCTATATATTTTCAACAAAGCCCAACAGCAAGACATAGAAAGAGAAATTCCATTTAAACTTACTGTAGACATTATAAAATATTTAGGAGTCTACCTCCCGAAAGAAACCCAGGAACTCTATGAACACAATTACAAAACACTTTTCAGGCAAATAAAATCAGATCTAAATAATTGGAAAAACATCAGGTGCTCATGGGTAGGCCGAGCTAATATAATGAAAATGACAATTCTACCTAAGCTAACTTACTTATTCAGCGCCATACCAATCAAACTACCAAAAAATTATTTTATACAGTTAGAAAAAATAATAACAAGATTCATTTGGAAGAACAAAAGGTCCAGAACATCAAGAGAACTAATGAAAAGAAATACAGGGGAAGGTGGCCTAGCCATTTCAGATCTTAAATTGTATTATAAAGCAGCAGTCATCAAAACTGCTTAGTACTGGCTAAGAAATAGAGTGGTGAATCAGTGGAATAGGTTAAGTATGGAAGACACAGTAGTCAATGACTATAGTAATATATTATTTGATAAACCCAAATACCCCAGCTTCTGGGATAAGAACCCACTCTTTGAAAAAAAAAAAACTGCTGGGAAAACTGGAAAAGAGTGTGGCAGAAACTAGGCATAGACCAAAATCTCATACCATATACCAAAATAAAGTCAAAATGAGTACATGATTTAGATATAAAGGCTGATACTATAAGCAAACTGAGAGAGCAAGGAATAGTTTACCTGTCAGATCTATGGAGAACAGAAGTATTCATGACCAAACAGGAGATAGAGAACATTACAAAAAGCAAAATAATTTTGATTACATTAAATTGAAAAGTTTTTGCACAAAGCCAATGCAACTAAGATTAGAAGGAAGGTAGAAAATTGGGAAAGAATTTTTACAACCAGTCTCTCTAATAAGGGCCTCATTTCTAAAATATATAGAGAATTAAGTCAAATTTATAAGAATACAAGCCATTCCCAATTGACAAGTGGTCAAAGGATATGAACAGACAGTTCTCAGATGAAGAAATTAAAGTCATTTATAGTCATATGAAAAAATGCTCTAAATCACTATTGATTAGAGAAATGCAAATCAAAACAACTCTGAGGTACCAAATCACATCTATCAGAATGGCCAACATGACAAAACAGGAAAATAATAAATGTTGGAGAAGATGTGGGAAAATTGGAACACTAATGCATTGTTGGTGGAGTTGTGAAATTATCCAACCATTTTGGAGAGCAATTTGGAACTATGCCCAAAGTGCTATAAAAATGTGCATACCCTTTGACCCAGCAATAGCACTCCTAGGGCTATATCCCAAAGAGATCACACAAATGGAAAAGGACCTACGTGTACAAAAATATACATAGCAGCTCTTTTTGTGGTGGCAAAGAAATGGAAATTGAGAGTATGCCCATCAATTGGGGAATGGCTGAGCAAGTTGTGATATATGAATGTGATGGAATACTATTGTGCAGTAAGAAATGATGAACAGGCTGACTTCAGAAAAACCTGGAAAGACTTGTATGGTCTGATGCTCAGTGAAGTGAACAGAACCAAGAGAACGTTGTACACAATAACAGCCGCGTTGTGTGATGTCTAATATTGATAAACTTAACCCGTCCTGGCAATACAAGGATCTAAGACATCTCCAGAGGCCTTGTGGTGGAAAATACTATCCACACCCAAAGAAAGAACAGTGGAAGCTGAATTGTTATCTTTTTTCTCTTCTGTTGAGTTTTGTTTCCTCTTTCTGATGGTTCCTCCTATTGATTTTAATTTCTACTTACAACATCACTAAAGTGAAAATATGTTTAATATGAATGTAAATGTATAGCCTATATCAGATTGTGCACAGTCTTGGGGAGGGTGGTGGGGAGGAAGGGGAGAAAAATTTTAAACTCAAAAGCATATGGAAGTGATTATTGATAAATCAAAAAAAATTAATAAAAAAGTAAAAGAAAAAAAGAAAAAAGAAATCAGCTAACAGCTGGGATGCATACACTGCACATATGTGGTTATGTGGAGACTGAGGAGGGAGCAAGCTGAAAAATATCTTCTTCCTTGTTTTTTTTTTATGGGTTGTAGCTTGTCTTTACTAAGTCTCCAAAGAATTAGCCTTTTTCTTCAACCTCCTAATTATCCACATTCTAATAGGTAAAGAAACACAGGCTGGTCATGCTGGGAAGAGAACATATTTCTTTCCTCCCAAATCAGATCAGCAGGAGAGTGCCCTGCAATCCAATCCCTGTCTTACTGCCTTTGAAGTTAAAGAAACTTGTTTAACTCTGCCTCTGCCTTTGGTTTCAGGGGCCTCATGCAGAATTCTGCGGGCTGGATAAGGGACTGTCACTCTGCTAAAGCTTCTCTCATCTTTGGTTACCAGTCATCTGGTATAATGCAATATAACTGTCACACTAAATGTATAACTCTAGTATCTGGAGCCCACTGCTTCAAGAGGCAAGGAAAATCCCTAAGACAGATCCAGCACCATTCCCTAACTGACATTAGTTAAAGGAGAAAGAAAGATAGATCAGTATGACGTCCAGTGGAGTGTGAGATCTCTGCTTTGAGCAATGTATAACTTTGGCCAAGTGAAACATGAAAAGACTGGCTTATTATTGATGCCTAGTGAAACAGCTTGGTCTCACTGCAAGACTGTTGGCCTGAGATTCCATAGAAACATGTTCTTGTTTCCACTCATTAAAATAGCTTATATTTTGTGTATTTGTTTGGGGGGGATGGGAAGAGGAGGGATATAGTGGTCTTACTTAAGACATAATCACATGCATAGAATCACACACTCTTGGTAAATCAGACCTAGAAGGGATCTTAAGGATTATGTAGTTCTACCCCTTCATTCACAGAAAACTAAGGAATAACTTAAGGGGATAAGTGAATGACTATTTGGTTTGTGACAGAACCAGGGTTAGAATTCAGTTACTATCTCTGAGTTCATGGGTCTTTTTGGTATTATTTTATGTTCTTGAGTTGTCACATTTTGAGTCAGATGGTCCTGGAATTGTTAAATGGAACAAAAGAAACTTCAAATACCCATAACATCTTTACAAGATCTTCCTCTGGCCCAGAGACTTGATGGCCACTACAGGTTCTTTGAACATCAGCCTCCATTTGAAATTGATCCAGGAGTGCTTGGAGATGGTTCCAGTCCTTCTTTAACTGCTTATCAGATCTTTGATTCAAGGGGCTGATCCCCCTGACCAGTTTTGGCTTCTTAACTTGGTTGACTCCTTAAATTAGAGCTTATTTACAAACACTCTTCTCCTTAATCCACTGTCAAAGATTGCTGTGGCTTAATTTTACAACTTAACACCACATAAAAATTCTACCATTCAAAAATTTATTAATGAAAGGAAAATAACTTATTAAATTATTATACAGTTCACTTCTTTTCTATTTTACATATGATGACACAAATTTTAAACTACCAGAGCATATAGTTATGGTGGTGGGGGATGTTTCCATTTTTTTTAAAAGGACTATAAGAAGAAATATGAAGACCAGAGTACACAGTAATCCAAAAACACTTTTGGTTTGTGGGACTTGGCTATTCAAATAAAAGGATTTTTCTTACTCATTTCTGGTTCCTCTATGTTTTTTTAAGAACCCTTTTCAATCTTAACACTTCTTTTGTAGAAACTTCTACCTTTATAACTAATTGTCCTCTGCCTCTCTCTGATATTGTGAGTTAGAAACCATATATGTCTGAATGTGATTCACTAGAACATTTGGATCTTTTCCACCTATTACCCAGTTGACCAGTTGAATGAGACAATCCAGTTGTCTGAACCAAACTGGGACAAGGGGAAAGAGACTGGCATGATCTAAATATTGGATCTGGAGGAAGCTTCTTAATGGTGATTGATACCTTTCACTTCATGGTATAATTGCAATACCCTTTCACCAAAAGTCCAGATTTTTTCCACTGTTTAAGTCAGATATATCATGGTTCCCCAGAGATAAGATCATAATGACTATAATGTAATATTCTTCCATTTCACTCTCTTCATGTTTTGCAAGGTCTCTCAAGCTAATTATTTGATAAAATGCACCTGTAACAAAGGCTTACTGATATTAGTGTTATTACTTGGTCTGTCTCTTCAATGGAAATCACTTTGTCACAAAAGCAGCTGCTATGGAGTGGGACAGGATTTCAAGTGTTTTAAAATGTGCATACAAAACTTCATCCAGCCTAGATGGAATGGCACTTGGATTTCCTTGGTAACATTTAAAGTTCTTCCAAGCCTATATTAGGCCCCTTAATGGTAACTATGCTAGCAATCTAAGACTTTAAATTTACTCTCATCTGCCCCTAAATAAAAATACTGACTCTTATAAACTCCTTAAAGGTAATGACCTAGCTGTAGGTAAGGGCTGGATATTTTTATCTGTAGCACATAGCAAAGTAGTGAACATATAGTAAATGCTTAACAAATAATTGTTTAGTTGAATGAAACATATAAACACCATTGGTAGTTTGAATACAGAATGAAGTCAATCACTGTCCTTCAATTCCAAAATCTTTCATTCAATTTGGAAGCTGCATTTAATTTTGGTCTTTATATCCAGAGCATCTAGCACAGGGATTAGCACAGGTCAATTATTTGATACTTTTTTTTTTACCTCAGAAACAAAACAAAATAATCACTGGCAGTATACCTTCTGGTAATAAACTTTCTGCCCAAAGGATATGAACAGACAGTTTTCTGAAGAAGAAATCAAATCATCACATGGAAAAATATATTCTAAAAATATGTTCTAAATCATTATTGATTACAGAAATGCAAATTAAAACAACTCTGATACCACTTCATACCTACCATATTGGCTAACATGATAGAAAAGGAAAATGACAAATGCTGGAGGCAATGTGGAAAATTAGGGACATTAATGCACTGTGGGTGGAGTTGTGAACTAGTATAACCATTCTGGAGAACAATTTGGGGCTTAGATTCTTATAATCTAGCCAATAGCTCACTAACATTCAGACTCCTTAAGAGTCTGCCTAGTATGGCAGATCTTTAATAAACCTTGTCTTTGGCTGACAGAAGGCTTGGGTCAAATTCTTTCATGCAGGACTCATGTGTTGTGATTTTGGGGTTGCAGCACCCCTAAATCCCTAAACCTCAATATTTTGGTGTCCTGTACGAGGAAACTGACTAACCCCAAGTTCTTCTCTAGCCAAGACTGGAAGGTATGTAAGCCTCCCCTCACCCCCTCCCACCCCATGCTTTTTTTTTTTTTTGGTTAGGCAATGGGGTTAAGTGACTTGCTCAGGGTCACACAGCTAGTAAGTGTTATGTGTCTGAAGCTGTATTTGAACTCAGCTCCTCCTGACTTCAGGGCCAGTGCTCTATCCACTGTGCCACAGAGCTGCCCACCCTTCCTACCCCATGCTTTCTTTCTCTACAGTTAGGGTCAATCTCTTAGCACTAAGGCTTGGAGGTGCTTTTCAGGCAGACAGTTATGAGGCTGTCTTACACTTGGCCTAATGCTCTCAGGCTCTTGGTGCACTGAGTCGGTTGGAGGCCATGGACTTGGGTCCACCTTCCAGCATAGAGGACAAGGACTGACACCCTATCTAGAAATGTGTGCCCAATTCTGTCAGTTCTCTTGGCACTAGGCAATTAGGGAAAACTTCAGTTGCTTTTTGGTTCCCTGAGGCTTACTTATTCCCTTTCCTCTACACCCCCGAATTCTCCTTCATGGAGGTTACAGGGAAAAGTTAGAACAGCTAAAAATATCTTGGCAGATTCTGGAGGTTTTGTGATTGATCATTAAAGAGTTTTGAAACTCCTCCTTATAACCCTGGTCACTCCTTTATCCCTCTCCCTTCCCTTGAGTCAAGAGGGTATGTTAACCCCTCTCATAGGAGAAGAGAGTTTCACCCTTTAGCCCTCACCTTTGATTTCATTGTCCACCACCTGAGAAAGGAAGGATGGGGGAGGCGCAGCAGCTACAGCATGGACCCCCCTGGCAATGACTTTGGGCCCTAGGGCAACCTTTGCCTGGAAGCATCACCCAGGTTCACCACATCTTGCTGAAGATAAAGAAGCTGGCCTCTGAACTTGGGTAAGCATGCTCTTTTAAAGTTGTAATTTCAACTGTTAATGATGAGTTGATTCTCTGTGTAAAGTAATTTGGAAATGCATTTAACTAAACTGAAATCACTTGATTGGTAATAGGTTTGTTTCAAGTTTCAAATTGGTGAACTTTTTGTATCAGTAATGTCAAGCCACTTTTCATAATTTGGTTACTGCTAAAATAATTTGGCTATTGTTGGTTATTGTTTTAATGTGTAATCTAGCCAAAAAGTTTGTTTGGGTTATGGCTTGCTGAGAATTTGCAAGTGTATAGAAATCTTTAATGATTGACTTTTTATACCAGGAGAAAGTTAAATTTGAAATGTAAGTCCTGGAAAAGTTTTTTCCTAAACTGATTAGTGAAACTTGTTGTTTGAGGTAAAAGCTCATAGGATTTTATTTTGAGTTCTCTGATGGACCAGAATCCATTGATAATCAATAATCCACCATCTGAGAGAAATGCCACAAGCTATTCAAGGAATTTGACACTGGTGCGAAGTCAGCATTGGGAAAAGCTGAGAGGACAATTTTAGCCTCAGTCTAAAATGGGACTCTCCTGACTCAGTTTTCCCATTTGAAAGGGAATGTTACCCACCTGGCTATTCCTGAATCTGACTATGAGGTGGATTTGATACTTCATGGTTGGAAAACTGAATTATCTGAATTCAAACAGAGCTAAAGATGTTTTATCTCATCATATCTGAGCCCTGCAGTCTTTTCTGTCAGATTTATGTCTTCTAGACTACAGCCCATTCACCTACAGCTGGTAGCAAAAAGCATCATCCATTGGATTCAGCCTGTGCTCTGTTCCAGTCAACCACTTCATTGGTATCCCCTTGAGGCAGGGATAGCTCTACATCCCTTGCCACCAGGAAGTAGTTTCAGAAGCAAGACCTTCGCCCCTCACACCAAAAGAATTTGGGTCCCATTTGTTTGAGAGGGAAATGATGAGTATGGGATCTTGACCTCAAAAAGGAAAAATCCTGGAATTTCCCATATGGCCAAATCTCTGGCATTCTCCTGAGGCTATAATCCCAACAACTGGCTTTTCATGGTGACTACACCCAGTCTCCCAATTCTGTTACCCTGAACCTAGACTAGCCCTCCCTATGGCCCCTGGCCATTTCCCAGCCTTAATCCTAGCTAGGCTCCATTCTCCCTTGGCCTCATGGTCCAGGTCCCAGGAGTTCTGTTCACCCCAGTTTACTGGCCACTCCCATTCAGATCTCCTTAGACCCCTCCTCCAGTACCCCCAAACTACTTGGCCACTGCTAGATTTCTCCCACAGTCTTTCTGTATATAAGCTCCATCTTGTCACCATTAAGGTGTTTAGATTCTTAAAATATAGCCACTGCTTAGATTCTTATAATCTAGCCAATAGCTCACTAACATTCAGACTCCTTAAGAATCTGCCTAATATGATGGATCTTTAATAAACCTTGTCTTTGGCTGAAAAAAAAAGAGAACAATTTGGAATGACACACAAAGGGCTATATATCTGCCCTTTGACCCAGCAACACCACTACTAGGTCTGTATCTAAGAAATTAAAGAAAAATAAAAAGAACATATATGTACAAAAATATTTATAGCAGTTCTTTTTGTGTTGGAAAAGTATTGGAAGTTGAGAGAATGTTCATCAAATGTTGTTGTTCAGTTGCTTTAGTTGCTTTAGTTGTGTCCTATTCTTCATGGCTCTATTTGGGGTTTTCTTGGCAAAGATAATGAAGTAATTTGACATTTTCTTCTCCAGATTATTTTATACAGGAGGAAACTGAGGCAAGCAGGATTAAGTGGCCTGCCCATGGTCACATAGTTAGTAAGTGTCTGAGTCCAGATATAAACATAAGAAGTTTTCCTGACTCCAGACCTGGCACTCTAATCATTTCACCACCTAGCTGCCCATATGTTAGGGAAAGATTGGACAAGTTATGGTATATGGTTGTGATGGGATAATATTGTAGTATAAGAAATGATGAGTAAGACAGTTTCCGAAAAATCTGGGAAGTTCTATATGAATTGATGCAAATTCAAGGGAACATAACCAGAAGAAAATTGTACATAGTAACAGCAACATTGTAATACTGATCTACTGTGGAAGATTTAGCTGTCCTGATGAAAACAATGATCCAAGACAATTCCAAAGGACCCATGGTGAAAAATGATATCCATTTTCAGAGAGAGAACTGATGAATAATGAGTGCAGATTGAGGCATACTTTTTTTTTTCCTTTCATTATGTTTCTTGTTCTCTCTGTGTGTTTTCTTTTATAACAGGAATAATACAGAAATCTGTGTGGCATTACTTCACATGTAGCATTGATAACATATTGCTTGCATTCTCAAGGGGTGGAGGAGGGATAGGAGGGATGGGGAGAATTTGGAACTTGATTTTTTTAAATGGATGTTTTTTTTCAATGGAATTGGGAAATATTTTTATGAAATAAAATATGTATTTTAAAAAAAAACTGAAATCAGCAAAGGTAGTCCTCAGAAAAATCACAGAATCCATTTTGAAGTTAGAATGGACTTTACCAGATGTATTCAAAACTATATGGCACAAATTTCCCTTTACTATATACCTAACATGTAGTTATATGGCATTTTCCTGAAAACCTCCAACAATTGGAATCCTGGGAAGATAGCAATATGTTGTGATGTAGAGAAACATAGATTCTCTACATATATTCCCAGCAGATTTCTGAGGATGTACTAGAAAGAACAAAGAGAAAGAAAAAGAAAAAAAAGAAAGAATTACAAATATGTCTATTTAGTTTAGGATATTGATGTCCAGAACTCTTTGGAAACTCTGAGCAAAAGAAAAGATAAAATATGCAGAAATTAATTCATAAATGAACCCAGAGTAAGAGACAGTGCCCAAACAGTGTAAGGCAATTTAGTACTCAGATAAAGTAAAGAGACAATGCAAGACTAAAGCCCAAGAATCATAGCACTTAACTCCAAGCAGGGAAGCACCCACCAGTTCAGTACTCTGGCAGCCAATTTCCAAGTCACAGTAAGAAGAAAAGAAAGATACAGTGAAAAACCTATAAGGTAAGACACAGAAAATTTCACCGCAAATGTAGGTCACTAGTATTAAACAATATTTTTTACCACCTTTTTGTAAGCAAAAAGACAGTGGAGGAGGGGGGGAGCACAAGATGATAAGATGGAGGGATGTATACAATTAATCATAACTACAAACATGAATGGAATAAACTCAAAAAAAGAGGATAGTATAATAACTTAGAAAGCAGAATCTAATAATATGTTGTTTAAAAGAAACACATTCAAAACAAAGACTAGCAAAAAATTTTAAATGAAAGGCTGAAACAGAAGTATCATGTTTTAACTTAGTTTATTTTAAATCAGGGTAGCCATTACTCTTTCAGAAAAATGTAACAGTAAAAATAGTCAAGATAAAAAAAGTTAACTGGGAAAACTATATTATACTCAAAGGTACCAAAAATAACAAAACAATTTCAATACTATCTAATAAAATAAGATGTGTGTATATATGTATATTATATATACATACATATATATAATATACATATACATACTCACATATATAGTTAGTTAAATTTGGTACAGGAAGAAGTAGACATCAAAACTATTGGCATCAGGAACCATAGTATTCACTTTTCAGGCTAGATATATCTAACAAAAATTACAAGAAATTAAGAACTTGAGTAGAATTTTAGAAAACTTTGAGATGAGACACTGCTTACAACAAAGGAGGTTACATGTGTCTTCTAGTGA
Organism: Vombatus ursinus; assembly: GCF_900497805.2. Lineage (NCBI taxonomy): Eukaryota > Metazoa > Chordata > Mammalia > Diprotodontia > Vombatidae > Vombatus > Vombatus ursinus. Next base: position 14,276,921 of record NW_020954556.1, read on the forward strand.
ATAGGGAAAAAAAGAGTCCACTTTTTTCTCAGCTATACATAGCACCATTGTGAAAATTGGCAATGCATTCATGTATACATCTCACAAATGTAAAAAATGAAATATTTATAATAGAATAATGTATTTTCAATAATCTTTGAGAAAGAATTAAAAATTAATTGGAGATTGATTTAATCCTAAAGAATTGGTGAGTGAAAAAAAATCTTAGAAATAATAAAAAAATTTCACCCAAAGAAAACACCACCAATAACATAACAAGCCAGAGTTATAGGATCCATCCTAAGGGGAAATGTATATCTTGAAATTATTTTACCAATAAAAGAGAGAAAGGGTAGATCAATGAAATGCCAGGCTATTAAAAAAAACAGTAGTAAAGGAAGCAATCAAAAACTCTAAAGAAAACAATAAATTATAATTTCTGAAAATCCAAGAAGAGATGAACAAAACTCAAAGTGAATGACAATTGAATTCATAAAGAAAACTAAAAAAAAAACTATGGAAAAGTTCTAATAAAATAAATAGGTGGTCTGAGTTTTTTTTAAGTGATAATTTATATCAAAAATATAAAAGTCAAATTCTCAATAGTTAATATAAAGATAATTTCAGAAACTATTTAACCAATTATGTGCCAACAAAATAGGTAACTTGCTCATAGAGAATATTTATAAAAAGGGTATCTAGATTAACAGGAAAAAATGGATTCTTTAAATAATGCAATATCAGAAAAGAAAATCAAATAAGCCACAAGTGAATTAACCAAGTAAAAATCAAAAAATAAAATAAAACTATTCATGATTTTGGAGGATTGATGATTGAACATGGCCACCTTCTCTAGCATTTCTTTTCATTAGTTCCCTTGATATTCTGGAACTTTTGTTCCTCCAGGTGAATCTTATTATTTTTTCTACCTCTATAAAATGATTTTTTTGGTAATTTAATTGGTATTGCACTGAATAAGTAAATTAATTTAGGGAGAATTGTCATTTTTATTATATTAGCTCAGCCTACCCATGAGAAACTGATGTTTGTTTGTTTTTTTTTGTTTTGTTTTGCAATTATTTAGATCTGACTTTATTTGTGTGAAAAGTGTTTCGTAATTCTGTCCATGCAGTTCCTGGGCTTGTTTCAGCAAGTAGAGTCCTAAATATTTTATAATGTCTACAGTAACTTTAAATGGAATTTCTCTTTCTATCCCTTGATGTTGAGCTTTGTTACTAATATATAGAAATATTGATGACTTTTGTGGGTTTATTTTATATTCTGCAACTTTGCTAAAGTTGTTTATTATTTCCAGTTGTTTTCTTTTATTTGATTCTCCAGGATTCTCTAAATATATCATGATATCATCTGCAAAAAAAAAATGATAGCTTTGTTTCTTCTTTGCCTGTTCTAATACTTTTAATTGCTTTTTCTTCTGTTATTGCTAAAGCTAACGTTTCTAGTACCATATTGAATAACATTGGTGATAATGGACATTCTTGTTTCACCGTTGATCTTATTGGAAATGCTTTGAGCCTATTCTTATTACATGTAATGCTTGCTGAAGGTTTTAGGTAGATTCTACTTATCATTTAAGGAAGACTTAATTTATTCCTATGCTCTGTGGTGTTTTTAATAGGAATGGGTATTGTATTTTGTCAAATGATTTTTCTGCATCTATTGAGATAATCATGTGGCTTCTGTTAGTTTTGCTGTTGATATAATCAAGTATGCTGATAGTTTTCCTAATGTTGAACTAGCCCTGCATTCCTGGTGTAAGTCCTACATGGTGATAGTATGTTATTCTCATGATAAGTTGCTGTAATGTAAAGTCAGATCTAAATAATTGCAAAACAAAACAAAAAAAAACAAACAAACATCAGTTGCTCATGGGTAGGCTGTGCTAATATAATAATAATAATATTAGCTGTAATCTTTTTGCTAATATTTTTATTTAAATTTTTTGCATCTATATTCATTAGGGGAATTGGTCTATAATTTTCTTTCTCTGTTTTAGCTCTTCCTGGTTTAGGTATCAGCACCATATTTGTATCATAAAAAGAATTTGGAAGGACTCCTTCTTCACCTATTTTCCCAAATAGTCTATATAGCATTGGAATTAATTGTTCTTTAAATGTTTGAAAGGATTCACTTGTAAATTGATCTGGACCTGGAGATTTTTTTCCTAGGGAGTTCATCAATGGCTTGTTCAATTTCTTTTTCTGAGATGGGGTTATTTAAGTATTTTACTTCCTCTTCTGTTAATCTGGGTAATTTATATTTTTTGAAAATATTCATCCATTTCATTAAGATTGTCAAATTTATTGGCATAGAGTTGGGCAAAATGGTTTCTAATTATTGTTTTAATTTCCTCTTCATAAGTGGTGAATCCACCCTTTTCATTTTTGATACTAGTAATTTGGTTTTCTTCTTTCTTTTTTTAATCAAATTAACCAAAGGTTCATTTGTTTTGTTTTTTTTTTCATAAAACCAGATCTTAGTTTCATTTTTTAGTTCAATAGTTTTCTTAATTTCAATTTTATTAATCTCTCCTTTAGTTTTCAGAATTTATAATTTGGTATTTAATTGGAGATTTTTAATTTGTTCTTTTTCTAGATTTTTTAGTTGCATGCCCAATTCATTAATTGCCTCTTTCTCTATTTTATTCTTGTAAGCATTTAGTGATATAAAACTTCCCCTAAGAACTGCTTTCACTGCATCCCATAAGTTTTGGTATGTTGTCTCATTATTGTCATTCTCTTGGAAAAAAATATTGATTGTTTCTATGATTTGTTGTTTGACCTGCTTATTCTTTAGGATTAGATTATTTAGGTTCCAATTAATGTTTAGTCTATCTTTCCATGGCCCTTTATTACATGCAATTTTTATTGAATCATGATCTGAAAAGGATGTATTTAATATTTCTGACTTTCTGCATTGAATTGTGAGGTTTTTATGCCCTAGTACATGGTCAATTTTTCTGTAGGTGTCATGTACCAAAAAAAAGTGTATTCCTTTCTATCCCCATTCAATTTTTTCCAGAGGTCTACCATATATAACTTTTCTAAAATTCTATTCGCCTCTTTAACTTCTTTCTTATTTATTTTGTGGTTAGATCAATCTAGTTCAGAGAAGGGGAGGTTGAAGTCACCCACTAGTATAGTTTTGTTGTTCATTTCTTCCTGTAACTCCCCTAACTTCTCTTCTAAAAATCTGGATGCTATACCACCTATATGACTATTAATGTTTAGTAATGATATTACTTCATTATCTATGGTGCCTTTTAGCAGGATGTAGTTTCTTTCCTTATTTCTTTTAATAAGATCTGTTTTTTCCTTTTGCTTTGTCTCAGATCAGGATTGCTACCCCCTGCTTTTTTTTTTTTTTACTTCAGGTGAAGCATAATATATTCTACTCCAGCCTTTTACCTTTACCCTGTGTTTCAAATGTGTTTCTTTACTCTCTGTTTCAAATGTGTTTCTTGTAAACAACATATTATAAAATTATGGGTTTTAATCCATTCTGCTATACATTTCTGTTTTATGGGAGAGTTCATCCCATTCATGTTCACAGTTATGATTACTATCGTTGTCTTTCTCTCCATCCTGTATCCCCCTCCCTCATTTTTATGTTTTTCTTTCTCCTTTTCTCTTTTTCCTTCCTCACTACAGTTTTGCTATTGACCACTGCCTTCCTCAATCTGCCCTTCCTTCTATCAGCCCCCTCCTTTTTCTTTCCCTTTTTGCTTACTATTTCTTCCATCCCTTCTACCCCCCCTCCTTTTCCTTCTTCTTGCCTATATGGCAAGTTATATTTCTATACCTGAGTATGTCATTACCTCTCTGAGTCAAATCCAATGAGAGTAATGTTCAAACAATGCTCATCTCCCTCCCTTATTTCCTTCTATTGTAATATGTCTTTATGCCTCTTCATGTGATATAATTTACCCTTTTCTGCCTCCTCCTTTCCTCTTCTCTCATTACAGTTCCTTTTCACCACATCGTTAGTTTTTTTTTATCATCACATCAAAGTCTATTTAAATCCATCCTCTCTGTCTATGTATATGCCTTCTAAATGTCATGATAAAGATACAGTTCTCAAGAGATTTATACGTAATCTTCCTGTGTATGGATGTAAACAGTTTACACATATTGAACAACATTTTTCCCTTTCCTGTTTACCTTTTTGTGCCTCTCTTGAATCTTGTATTTAAAGATCAAATTTTCCATTGAGCTCTGGTATTTTCATCAGGAAAGTCTGGAAGTCCCCTATTTCATTGAATGTCCATCTCTTCCCCTGAAAGATTATGCTCAATTTTGCTGGGTAGTTGATCTTTGGTTGTAATGCAAGCTCCTTTTCCTTATGGAATATCATATTCCAAGCCCTCTGATATTTTAATGTAGAAGCGTCAAGGTCCTGCATAATCCTGACTATAGTTCCACAATATTTCAATTGTTTCTTTCTGGCTGCTTGCAGGATTTTCTCCTTGACCTGATAGTTCTTGAGTTTGGCTACAATATTCCTTGGCATTTTCAATTTGGGATCTCTTTCAGGAGGAGATTGTTGGATTCTTTCAATGACTACTTTTTAATGACTATTAGAGGTTCTAGGGCCTCAGGGAAGTTTTCCTTGATGAGCTCTTGAATGATGCTGTCCAGGCACTTTTTTTTGACATGTCTTTCAGGTAGACCAATAATTCTTAAGTTATCTCTCCTGGATCTATTTTCTAGGTCAGTTGTTTTCCCAATGAGGTATTTTACATTTTCTTCTATTTTTTTCATTCTTTTGATTTTTTTGACTGATTTTTGATGTCTCATAGAGTCATTAGCTTCCAATTGTCCAATTCTAATTTTTAGTGAATTGTTATCTTCAGTTAGCTTTTGCACTTCCTTTTCCATTTTGTCCATTTTACTTTGGAGGGAGTTGTTTTCTTCAGTGTACTTTTTCCTATTTTGTCAACTATATTTTTAAAGGAATTGTTCAGTTTTTCTTCCATTTCCCTTGTTTGACTTTTAAAATCTTTCTTGAGCTTTTCCAAGAAGGCTTTTTGGCTTGAAACCAGTTCATATTCCCCTCTGAGGTTTCAGATGTGGGTATATCAACAATGTTGTCCTCTCCTGAATTCCTGAATTTGTGTTTTGATTTTTCCTGTCACCAAGATATATTTCTATCATCATTGTTTTTCTATGTTGCTTTTTGCTCATGTTGTTTGCCTTTTTTCTGGCTTTTAAAGTTTATCTCTATTTCTGGGGCACAGGGGCACTGTCCCAGGCTATTTGTGCTGGGGGCTAGGGGCCTGGTTACTGTTTCCCTGATGTTGGGGCTTGCCATTGGCTTGCTGGGCTGCCTCCCTTCCTGAACTGGCCCCCTTCAACCACAGCAAGAGGGACCTTTCATGTTAATCCCCCTAGCCTTTAGGAGCTGAAAGATTGTTGCATCTTGTCTTTCTGCTTACTCTACTATTTCATGATTTTTCCTAGGACAATATTCTCTGGGTTTTTTAAGGTCAATAAGGGAGGGTCAGAGAGACTTACTGCTTACTCTGCCATCTTCTCTTCCAGACATCAAAATAGGTGACTTTCAAACATTCAGCGTGTGGGCTGATAGGTCCAGGAATAGTCGATGCTGCTGCTGCTGCTGCTGCTGCCACCACTGCAACTGCTGCCAATACTGCTGCAGATTCAGTCACTCCCAAGGCCTGCTCCTGGTTTGCTAGAGCCAGGGCTATATTGGCATGCCCTGTGGCCCTGTGCTGGACTGTACTTCTCTTTCACCTAGTTCAGACCAACCCCTCCCACTGACCTTCTAAGTTGTCTCTGGCATCTGTGAACTGAGAAGACTGGAAACCAGCTGATGATTCATTCCCTTGAGGCCTTCTCTGGCTTTGCTTAGGCCTGGGCCTGTGCTTCACCCTGCACACTGGATGCTCCTCTCTTAGGACAGTGCAACAGATCTTTCCTGTTAACCTTCCAGTTGGAAATGTGCCTCACTCTGTCTCTTTGTGGGTTCTGCCAGTTTGGTTTTACTGTACATTTTTCCAGTTTGGTAGGACCTGACAGCATTTGTGCAACACTGGCAGTCTCTACCAACTCAGGGTTATGTCTATCTTGCAATCATGTATCAGAGGGAAAATTTATTGGAAAAATTTAATATTGATTTGGAAATAATTGTTTGCATCCCACAATTCATTGGATAAATTGAAGTGATGAGGGAGCCATCATCAATAGTAATATTTCCTTTGACTAAATAAGATAACTTGCAGAGTTTTAGTAAAATGCTAAATAAGTATAATTGCTCAACCAGCTATCTCTCAGTTACAATATAAGGGTTAATGAAAACAAAGCTTAGCCAGGTACAAATAAGTAGTAGAAAAATTCATGATCCTAAAAATAAAATCATTCAGTCCTAGAGATAAGTATTAAAATATATTTATGGCTATTTTCATGGGGCTTCCCTCAGTTAATGTCAGTTCAGTAAGTTGCCTATTTTCAGTCAGTTTATAAACATTCATTAAGTACATACCATGAGTAGTTACTGTACTAGGGGCTGGAAATATAAAGCCAATCTCTGCTCTCAAGGAGTTCAGTCAAACTGGAGAGAGACAACATAAAAAAAAAACTACATACAAAAACACTACATACGAGATAAATTAGACATAATCAATACAGTTAAGGCATTAGAGTTAAGAGGGACCAGGAAACGCTTTCTGTAGATGGTAGAATTTTAGCTGGAGACTGAAGAAAGCCAGGAAATCAAGTTGGCAGAGATAAGGAAAGAAAGAATTCTAGGCAGGAGAGACATCCAGAGGAGGGAATAAAAGGTAATGGGAGATGAATTTCTTTTATAAGTAATAGAAATCATGAAAGGGGCACTGTATTTCAGAGTCCATGGAGGGGAGAGGAGTGTCAACTGTAAGAAGATGGAAAGGTTGTGGGGGTGGGGTGGGGTATGAAGGTCTTTGCGTGACAAACAGAGTATTTTTGTTCCTGGAAGTGATAGGAAGTCACTGAAATTTATTGAATAGGTGGAACAAGTTTAATGCTTCCTCAATATGATAGCTCTTAAAAATGTTCATAGATATGTCTTTTTTATCCATGCTGAACGTAAACAGTTCCTTCAACTAATCTTCAAATGTCATATAGTCTAGGACCTACAGGTTCCTGGTTGATCTACTCCCCACATTCTGTAGTTTGCTAATTTCTTTCTTAGACTATGGCACCTGAAACTATACACAATACTCCAGATGAGGTCTTATGAGGTCAAGACATAGTGGATATACCACTTCTTTTTTTTTTCTTACAACCTATCCCTTATTTAATGCAGCATAAAATCATATTAGTCCCCTCCTTTTTTTTTTTGCTGTCACACTACTCATATTGAACTTGCATTCCACTAGATACACTAATATTTTTTTTTCAACAACTGCTGTCTAACCAAGCCAGCCTCATGTAAATTTGGGAAATTGATTTTTTTTATTCTCAAGACTTACATTTATCCTTATCGAATTTATTCTTATTAGATTCAACCCAAATGCTTTTCACCTGTCAAGATCCATTTAGATCTCAACTCTGACATCTATAGTGTTAGCCATCTATCCTAGCTTTGTGTCATCTATGAATTTGATTGTGAGTTCAAATTTGACCTCAGACACTTAATACCTATATGACTCTGGGAAATTATTTTAATATACATCTGCCTCAATTTGCTCAATTACAAAATAGTAATAATAACAATTGAACCTACTTCATAGTATTACTGAGTGATCAAATGAGATAATATTTGTAAGATACTTAGTACAGTTCCTGGAATACAGCAGGTGCTTAATAAATGCCTGTTCCATTCCCCTTATCTATACTTTATAAACCCTATTCTCTTATTGTTTTTTGAAAATCAACACATCATGTATCCTTCTTCAATTTTGTTGTGCCTCTCTTACTTTCTGCGATGTTTTATACATCACCAACAGTGGCTCAGCAATCACATATGTCAGTTCTTTCAGGATCCAAGGATGCCATTCATCTGGGCCAACTCAAATTCAGAAGTGACAGCATCTTCTTACATATCTTGAACATCAACTCTCTGTTAAACATTTTTGTTCTGACATTTCCAGGAGAAAGTTCATTCTACTCTTCATAGAAAAAAAGAAACAAAGACTTGAGCAGCTCTGCCTTCTCTCTGTTGTTAGGTATCTTCATTCCATCCACCCCAAGCATAGGGCCTATCATTTCTTTGATGCTCATTTTTCTTCCATCACAAAAGGACTCTAGTCTAATTCTTCTCTTTCCTTGTCTGTTGAATTCTTACCAAAATCAAATGATAGCTCCCTCAGCAAGTTTTCCTTGACATTCCTGTGCCAGACTCAGATGTCTCAGACATCAAAAAAAATACCCTCTATTTTATAACTGTCTAATACTGTATGTAATGTTGCATGTTAGAGCTTTGTGTGTTTGCATCAATTTATTTGTTGTTTAGTTATTTTCCAGTCATGTCTGACTCTTGGTGACACCATTTGAGGTTTTCCTGGTAAAGATATTGGAGTGGTTTACCATTTTCTTCTCCAGAACATTTTACAGATGAGGAAACTGAAGAAAATAGGTTAAGTGACTTGCCCAAGGTCACAAAGCTAGCATGTGAGGCTGGATTTTAATTCAGGTCTTCCTCATTCTAGACCCAGTGTTCTATCCACTGCACCACCATCTATACTTAATCAATCTCTTAACAGGTATTTATTGAGCATTTTTATGCCAAGTACTGTTTATCTTCTTTCTTTACTAGATTCTAAATTCCTTGGGAGCCTGGATAATGTCATATTTAAAATTTTAATCACTATGCTCATCTCTATGCTCTACACAAAACAAGTATTTAATAAATGCTAATAGTACATTAGTCCTACCATTTTAGACTTCATCAAACCTTTTTTTACAGATGAAGAAGCAATCTGAGAGGGTTAAAGTTGCATGCAGTATTAGCACAGTTAGTAGTGCACAGTTATTGGGTACATAGTATATTATTTATTGGATTATTGAAGTGACCCAGACAAATGACTAGTTACAGCTAGAACTAGAATACAATTCTTCTCATTTTTAATTCTTTGCTCCCTCCCTGCCTATCAGGCAGCCAGTCTAATAGACCTTCACACAGAGAGGCTTTTGGATAAGTTACACTCAGTACCATTCATAGTATGTTTCTCTAGAGATTCCTTCCCTAGGGAGTGGCATTCTCAGCCTCTCATTTTTCCTTTATTTCCTGTCTCTTACTTCCTGCATTTGGGTAAATCACTTAACCTTCTGACACCTCATTTTTCTCCTCTAAAAGTAAGCTGGCTTGAATAGGTAACCTCTGAAAGCCCTTCTGGCTCTATAAACCCTATTCTTTATAAACCCTATTCTCTTATTGTTTTTTGAAAATCAACACATCATGTATCCTTCTTCAATTTTGTTGTGCCTCTCTTACTTTCTGCAATGTTTTATACATCACCAACAGTGGCTCAGCAATCACATATGTCAGTTCTTTCAGGATCCAAGGATGCCATTCATCTGGGCCAACTCAAATTCAGAAGTGACAGCATCTTCTTACATATCTTGAACATCAACTATCATCAAATCTATTATTCTATGATGATTTAAGGAAATCAAAAACACTCTATTTCTTTAATGTTGTGATTTATCTGCATTTAAGTGGGAGTCATTCCTGGAACCATTGCCCCCCCACATATATGTATATATGTATATATCTCATTTGTGTGTGTATACATATCTACATACACACACACACACATATATGTATGTGTGTGTGTGTATGTGTATATATATATATATGTATATATATATATATACATTTGCTGGGTTTCTTGATTGGAAACTCTGAACTAGAGAAGTAAGGCATCCCAGTCAATGTACTCTTCTTGTCAAGAGGTTCTCTGACAAAAGGGATACATATTCAATTCAATTCAACAACAATATGCATTAATATATAAAGTTTACATCAAAAAAAGAAAAAACAGGTATTTTGTAGGAAATAAAATATATAGAGATTACAGCAATATACACAAATATATGATTGGTAAATTAGACATATAAGCAAAGTACTATATAAAGTTTAACAGACAAAAGGCCATTGACAAGAGAGAGGAATGGTAAGGAGACATAAAATAAGGTTTATTAGAAAAGGTGCTCTGTAATCAGAGTACTTTGATTTCAAATCTCACCTCTAACAATTATTACCTCTGTGACCTTGGGCAAGTCATTTAACTACCATGGGACTCAATTACCTCATAAATAAAATAAGGGGTAGCAATTGATGGCCTTTAAGCTTCCTTCCAGCTTCAGATCTGTATTTTATATTGTTTCATTAGAGTTGAACTTTGAGGGATGGGTAGCAATTCAACAGAGATCTGTGGAAATGACAGTCTAGGCAAAGGGCATAGCATGAAGTATTGAAGCAGGAAAGTGAAGGGCAGGTATAGGGGAGAATAAGTAGTTCAATTTGGCTAGAACACAGAATATGTGAAGGAGAATAAGATGAATAAAACCAGAAAGGTAGGGTTGGGACCAGATTGTAGAAGTCTTTAATCCCAGTCTATGAAGACTCACTTTTTATAAGCACTAATAGAGATACGTGGAAGGGTTTTGAATAGAAAAACATGCTGTTCTCATATAAGTAAAATAAGTTTTAGAGTGACCATAGCTAAGACACATAGATCTTTCACTGCAGCTCCATCTAATCAATAACAAATTCTTTCCTCAGAAATTTGTAGATGGACATCTCAGTTCCATTAAGCTGAAACTGATTGATTCACACACTTAGAAACTTGAGAGCAGACCCCCCTAAAATAATAGTATCTTTTTGTTGTTGGACTCATCATCATCCTTGGACAATGGACAATTGTCTAAGGTGACTTCGGGCAAAAAAAAAGTAGCTTCTCTGATTATGTCCTTTAATTAGGTCTCATTTTGCTTTTGCTTTGTCTGATGTCATGATTGCTATCCCAGCCTTTTTCACTTCAGCTGAAACATATTAGATTCTGTTCTACCCCATAACTTTAGCTGTATTTCTGTTTCAAGTGTATCTTGTAAACAACACATTTCTGAATTCTACTTTCTAATCCATTCTGCTATCTGCATCCATTTTATTGGCGAGCTCATGCCATTCACATTCACAGTTATGATAATTAACTCTGTATTTTCCCCCATTATATTTTCTTCTATTTATCATTTCTCTTTTTTACTCTGTCTCTCCTCAAAATTATGTTTTGCTTCTGACCACCGACTCCCTTATTCTGCTATTCATTTTATCACCCCTTCTTTCCCTTATCCCTTTTTTTCCTATTTCCTTGTTAGGTAAGTTAGATTTCCATTTCTATGTAGATTCCTTCTAATTGCCCTAATAATGATAAAGATCCTAAGGGTTACATGTATTATCTTCCCAGAGAGGAATCTAGATAACTTAACTTTATTGAATCCATTATTATTTCTCTTTAATATTTACTTTTTTATGCTTCTCTTGAGTCTTGTGTTTGAATGTCAGATGTTCTATTCAGCTTTGGTCTTTTTATCAGGAACTCTTGAAAATTCTCTACGGAATTAAATATTTATTATTTCTAGAAAGGATTATACTCAGTTTTGCTGGGTAGGTTATTCTTAGGCAGCAGCTAGGTGATGCAGTGGATAAAGTAATGGGCCTGGAGTGGGGAAGACTCATCTTTCTGAGTTCCAATCTAGCCTCTGACACTTACTGTGTGTCACTGGGCAAATCATGTAATACTGTTTACCCCCATTTCTTCATCTACAAAATGAGCTTGAGAAGGAAATGGCAAACCACTTCAGTATCTTTGCCAAGAAAATGGCAAATGGGGTCATGAAGAATCAGAAACAACTGAAATGACTGAAAAATAAAAATCTAAATTATTCTTGGGCATAATCTTAGCTCCTTTACCTTCCAGAATATCATATTCCAAGCCCTCTGCTCCTTTAATGTTGAAGCTGCTAAATCTTGGGTGATCCTCCCCATGGTTCCATGATATTTAAATTGTTTTTTGTCTGCTTGCTTAAAATACTTTCTCTTTGACTTGGGAGCTCTGGAATTTGGCTATAATAGTCCTGGGAATTTTTATTTTGAGATCTCTTTCAGTAGGTGATAGGTGAATTCTTTCAATTTTTACTTTGCCCTTTATAAGATATCTGGGCAATATTATTTGATAATTCATTGAAATATGATGTCTAGGCTCTTTCTTTGATTATGACTTTCAGGTAGTCCAGTACTCCTTAAATTATCTCCCCTATATTTCCCAGGTTGGTTCTTTTCCTAATGAAATCTTTCATATTTCTTCTTCTTCTTCTTTTTATTCTTTTGACTTTGTTTTGTTGTTTCTTATTGTCTCATGGAGTCATTAGCTTCTTGCCCAATTATTTTTTTTTAAGAAATTGTTTTCCTCAGTGAGATTTTGTACTTTTGTTTCTCTTTGGCCAATTCTGCTTGTTAAGGAGTTTTTTTGTTAAGTGAATTATTATGCTGGTTTTACCATTAGGTCAATTTTTTAAAGGTAGTATTTTCTTCAATATTTTGTGCCTTTTTTTACTATTGCTATTAATTCTCTTTTCATAATTTTCTTACATTACTATAATTTATTTTCCCACTTGTTCTCCAACCACGCATTTCTTTATTTAACTCTTCTAGGAATTCTTGTTGGACTTGTGCCTAATTAGTATCTTTCCCTTTGAGGTTTTGCATGTAACAGTTTTAACATTGTATTTTTCAAAGTTTCTTTTCTGCTACCGCAGTAGATTTTTAGAGTCAAATTTTTTTGTGTGTATTTGTTGTTGTTATTGTTGTTGCTTGCTCATTTTCCCAGAATATTTTTTGACTTTAAACTTTTTTAAAGGTGGGCCCTGCTCACCTCAAGGTGGGCCCTGCTCACCTCAAGGTGGGGAGGCACTATACCAAGCTTAAGGCTCTTTTGTGCTACTGTTTTCAGAGCTAATTCTGAGACTCTGGAAGTTTTTGGTGCTTCCAAGGTGGTATGATCTGGGCAGAGGTTTGCTCACTGCTCTGCTGGTCTAGTCTGGTTTATATCTAGGGATGGCCCCAGTTTCTGTGCAGCTTCAAGTACTAGTGCTTCTCTTGGCCCTGGAACTGCAAGAAGGGACCCTACTCACTTGTCATCAAGCACAAGAGCTTTTTATTTAGTGAAATTGGCCCTCTCGCAGTCCCCTGAGGAAGACTACCTCTCAGTTCCCGGTATTTTCTCTGGTTGCTCCCAATGCCTGTAAAGTTTTCACTCTTAATTTCTGCCTTCTCATTGCACTAGATTCCTTCAATTCTCAACTAAAATCTCAACCTCTACAAGAAGCCTTCCTCAAATCTTTTTAATGCTAATACATTCCCTTTATTGATTATTTCCAGTTTATTCTGTATATACCTTGGTTCTTGGTTATTTGCATGTTGTCTCCCAATTAAATAGTGACCTCCTTGATATCAAGGACTTGTTCTTTGTATCCTCAGCACTTAGCACAGTGCCTATATAGTAGGTGCTTATTAAACATTTGTAGACTTGAACTATCTCTTGGACCTAATGAGTTTTTTGACCCTCAAATTTGCTTTTGCTTTCCTTTCTGAGTTTCCCTAAACCCTAGGATTTCTGTTCTTTTTCTACTTTCCCTCCCACTCCAAATCTGTAGAGCACATTTCCTGAAATTTTCTAATACATCTTGCAAAACTTTACTAAATATTTTAAAATGTTATAGGGGAAACAGTTAACATAGGGCCACAAATCAAGAATGATACAGTTAATATAAGAAAAGGTAAAGTATATTAACTCGTAGATCTTAAAATTAAAAGTTAAAATGGAATTTAGAAACCATCTAGCTTATTCCTTAGGCCTAGTTTTATTGAAGAGAAAACTAAGTATCAGAGACTCAATAAAACAGAATAGTGAGTGTCAGAGCCAGGAGTCAAGCTTAGATATCCTCCCCTCAAATCCAGTGCTCAATTCTTAGAAATTAATCCTTGTCCTATGTACTAACCCTAAGGAACTAAGCTGAAGTTCCTTAGCTCCTTATTTGCTACTGATTAACTTCTTTCTGCCAGATCTTATTCTTGCTGATGGTTTAATTTTACTTTCTTGCTCTGTAATTGGCTAGTAAGTCTTCCTATAATGAGCTTTCCTTAGCTACTGCCATTTGAACGTTGGTCAAACATCTTTCTTTAGATCACTCAATTTAGCCATTTCACAGCATACTTCACTGTGGACCTAGTGTCCATAAATGCAAATTCATTAATCTGTCCTCAATTCCCTCAAACAACATAGTCCTCCTTATCTGGGAATACTATATCTCTTTCTTGGTCTTTATCACTTGTGTCTCCTTCGATAGTTATCTGGATGACATCATGAATTGAAATTTAGAATGAGTACTGTTCTCTTTTTTTCCCTCTTACTGCAACCTTTCCTTCTACTCCTAACTGTAATACTTGAAATACACCCTACTAGCTAAATTATCCCAACTAGTTCTTCTCTGGGTGATTAAATCATCTCCTTCACAAACTGCCATACTACATTGGATTTATTGGCTCTAGTACCATGAAACTGGATTTTCTTGGACCCACTATTTGAGCTTTGCTTCTCTTTCCTCCAGTTCATTTCTTTGCTTTTAGCTAATAATGTTGAGCCTTCTCTATCTCATGATCCTTAGATTATTTCTCTATAAGTTTGGGTCAAATAAAGTGCATTAACTAATCACAAACAAAAATGCATGGGACAAAAAGCAATATCAACTTATTTTTCTCCAAAAAGGGCAAGGAAGAAAAATATTTTTAAATGGAAAATTCATATCAATGGAATGTGGAGAGAGAAAAAAAAACAGCCGGAATAACCAAATAAACCCTGATTATAACGGTGTAATTGAATGAATAGCAACAAAATTCATTAAATATTACAGACTATATTGATACATCTTGTTCAAATTGCCTTACGGTTATTTTTTAAATGGTCAATTATTAGTTTGGTTGCATGATATTAGTCACAAACACTTTTTTTTGTTATTTTGCTTAATGTTGTTGGAGGCATACTTTGTGTTTTCTTGGAGTAGTTTTGTTTGTTAGTTATGTTAAAACAAAGAATCAATTAAGAATATGTTCATATCCTCTTCCCTCTATGAATTGAATAGGGTCATATTATTCCATAGTCATATTTCAGTTTTTAACTATAGTAGTTAAATAATAGTTCCACTAGTCTTTTAGAATCTTCTTGTTTTCTTTTAGAATCTTCATCCATAATAATTAGCTTATCTGAAATAACTTTAGAGTTGTCTGCTCTTTGGTAGTTGGAACATATCCCAGCTGCTTTGAGTAAGGTTGTCCAAGCTCTGGTTGTTTATGGAGCACACTGTAACACAGGATGGGATTTAAATTATCTGATTAGCTTTACCTCATCTTCCTGAATTGCATGTCATTCTTTGCACTGTTCTATAAAATCTACTGATTGCAGAATGCCTTTCAAGATGGATCCCTGGAGTGTCTGTCAAAGGGAAAGGATTCTCACAGCCAGTTCTTGGGAGAAGGGCCTTGTCTCCTCCCATAGAAGTCATTCTCTTTCAACCATTACATTTTTCAAAGTAAAAATCCTGTAAGGTAAGAAATACAATCTTTGGAAGCCTGGCAATGGTTCCAGGTAAATAGCTATTTCCATTTTTAGTTGGACATGAACAAGTTTCCCATTATAAGCCTAACATCCTATTTGCACAGCCAAATTTGGGCAGATGGGGGGTTATTCAGCTGATTAAGATCAACTTATAAATTCTCCCATCATCTACCATTATTTACACCATTGGAAAACAATTCCTAGTTTCTTGTTCACTCCTCTTATTGCACAAGCTGATAGAGATATCATTCTTGGAGTCAATGAGAATTCAATTACATCAGTTTAAAGACTTGTATTAAGAACTTAATGGACTGTTTTCTCTTTCATTCTGGTATTTCAGCTCATTTCCCACAGAATAAATTAGGGTGATTTGTTTTGTTCATATTTTACAAGGGGCCTCTAACTTGACCTTTCAACCTTTATCCCCCTACACACAAATATCATCCAACCTGAACAGCTTTCTTCATTCAGTTACAGAGACCCTTCCAGGCAAATCCTTTTTCCCAGTTCATGGACATATTGCAAGGCCTTTTTGTACTGTGCTGAAATTATAAACTAGAAAGAGCTTCATAAATTGTTTATCTGGAGTCCTTGTTGCTTAGGAAACAGGGGGTTGGGGGATGTGGGGAAACTATATTACCAACAGCACCAAAAGCTCCTGTGTGCATGTCACTGCACTATACGGGTAGGCAGTCAGCCAACCCCAACAGGGAAGCCTTGCCGTTGCCGTGCCGACACTCTGTCCCCAGAATTCAAGCTGAAGAGGGGGTGCTGAAAACACTGCCTGCTGTTAGGCAGTAAGAGCATCTCTCTCTTTTTCCATGGTCATAGCCAAGAAACAGAAGGCATTCAAACAGGTGTGCCTAAAAATCAACTGCACAAGTACAGAATAGGGAGACACATCTAGGCAACAGTTCATATGAAAGAGACCCCTCCAGAGAGGATTGCAGAGGCTCATTATGAGCCAACAGAGTGACTTGGCAGCTAAAGAATAAATAATTTGAGAGGTAATTTTTCCTCTGGGCAAAATGTAAACTATTTTAGTTTCTCTTCAATAGTAAACAAATCTTTGGTTCTTTGTTCAGTTGTTTTGGCCAAAGTCAAGAGCCACAGACAAAGTGCTACAAGAAAATGTGACCTGGTAGATTTAGGGGTGAGTGAGAAGTTGGGTAGGACAGGCAGGCTATCAAGGAAAACTTCTTGGAGGAGGTAGCACTTGATATGAGCCTTGAAGGAAGAAAAGAACTGCCACACTGAATTGTGGAAAGAGGACATTCTAGGCATGAGGAAAGAAACCTGGAGGGAAGAGATCAATGGTTCTCAAACTTTTTATTTTAATTGTTCTTTTTTTGCTAGAGACACACTATTCTTTGGTGTGAAGATCCAAGGCTATTGTCACTTTAAAAATAGTAGCCAAGAAGAATTTCCAGGCAGTTTGATACCCAGACGCATTACAACAGCTATGGGCTTCTTCTGCCTTGCCTCTCCCAGCAATAACCACTCATTCTTTTTGTTCTTTATTTCCACAGGATTTATATTGGAGAGAACAATTTTGTGACTCCAAGAACAGAGATGCTTATGTTACCTTCCAGATGCCAAGTTAGGAAGAGCAGGCAGTAAACTGAAGATGGTGGCAGGGACTGGGCATATAGATGTCTCAGAGGGTAGAGAAAAGTTTCTTGGCACAGCTAGGGGCAAAACCTTTGAGAGTCACTGAAATACACAAAGGTGTGAAGAATAGAAAGAAATTGGGAACAATATTCCACTTTGACTGGTTCATAAAATGTATGATGGGAAGTAATATGGAAAATGACTGCAAAGCTTGCCTGGAGCCAATATATAGAGGACCTTGGATACCAGACACAGAGATTATATGGGTATTATTCTAAGAGCCTGAAGATTTTTGAACTGCTAAGTAATTTAGTTAGGCCAATGCATTAGGAAATGTATTTCATCAGCTGGATGAACTCAAGCAAAATTGCAGCCCACAACACTCCAAAGGGTGGCACAAATCAGATTAAAATGTCCTTTGGAAATATTTAACAAAATAAGTAAAAAATATAATAAAGCAATAATATTATATTTTTAAACTAAGTTAATAGTAGACACACAGGGATCCTCACTATGGATTAATGGCCCCTATTTCTGTTTGAGTTTGACATCATTAGAGAATGGGATTATTAGAATCAGGGAAGGCTATTAGGAGCTATTACAATAGTCCTGATGAGATCATCCATCAGTCAGCAAACATTCATTAAGGGCCTACCATGTGTCAGCCACTGCCCTAGGTTCTGGGGATTGAAAGAGAAAAAATAGCAGTCTATAGCTTCAAAAATTTTAAAATGTATCACGTGTATTTGTATGTGCATATTATGATATGTGATACATTGTTGTTCAGTCATGTCTGATTCTTCTTAACACCATTTGTTTTGTTTATTTGTTTGTTTTTTGGCAAAGATCCTGGAGTGGTTTGCCATTTCCTTCTCCAGTTCATTTTATAGATGAGGAACTGAGGCAAACAGGGTTAAGTGACTTGCCCAGAGTCATATAGCTAGGAAGTGTCTGAGGCCAGATTTGAAGTAATGAAAATGAGTCTTCGTGAATTCAGGCCCAGCACTCTATCTACTGCACCACCTAGTGGGCCCATGTTTTAGATAGAGAGATAGATTAGACAGATAGATAGATAGATAGATAGATAGATAGATAGATAGATAGATAGA
>NW_020954556.1:14295263-14378664 GCF_900497805.2 Vombatus ursinus
AGATAGATAGATAGATAGATAGATAGATAGATAGATAGATAGATAGATACCTAAGGGGCAGCTAGGTGGTGCAGTGGACAGAATGCTGGGCCTAGAGTCAGGACAACTCATCTTCCTGAGTTCAATCTAGCCTCAATCACTTACTAGCTATGTGACCCTGGGCAAGTCACTTTACCCTGTTTACCTCAGTTTCCTCATCTGTAAAATGAACTGGAGAAGGAAATCATGAACCACACCAGGATCTCTGCTAAGAAAACCCCAAATAGGGTCACAGAAAGTCAGACATAACTGGAAAGCAACTTAATAGACAGATACTCATATCTATCTATCTACCTATCTATTTCCTTCTCTATCCTTTCCCCCTCAGCCATTTCTAATTTAGTAAACTTGAACATTACAGTGAGAAGTACCATGGTAGAGTAGTTATATTCTTGGACACAGTTCAGATACATAGCCTGTGTGACAACAGGTAAGTCACTTAACCTCACAATGTCTTTGGCAACTCTGACTGTACACTACAGACAAATTGCTATTCTGCTTTGATGGAGGGAGCTTTCCCATTGGCAATTCCCAAGACCAATGACATAACAGTGTGTTCTTTTTTTAATCACAGTCACAAAATAGCTAATAGCTGACATTTATGTAGTGCTTTTAGGTTTTCAAAGCCATTTAGATATGTTAAATACTTTCATCCTCACCACAATCCTTAGAGGAAGGTACTGTTATTATCCTCAGTTTATAGATGAGGAAACTTTGGCAGGCAGAGAGGTTAAGTGACTTGCCTAAGATTACACAGCTAATAAATTCTTAGGATTCAAACTTAAGTCTTTCTGACTTTAAGTCCAACAGTAAAGCCACTGAATGTAGTTACTAAAACTAGAGTTAAAATTCAGAAAATAAAATGAACCATATGTATAGAAGGAAGAACAGCCCATTATTTCATTGTCTAAATTGGTCCATGGGTTGGGACTGAGAGAAGGGGGATCCTTTTGGATACAAATGTCTTTAAATTAATCAGCAATTCCAGGAGTATAAATAAATTTTAAAAAAATTCATACACATTCTAAAAGGACATTTGGTGGAAGGAATTTGCAAAATATGTTCAATATCTTGTAATATTTTCAACCCAATATATTTCAAAATGGTATTGTTTTTCCTCTTGGAAACATCCCTTTCTCCCACTTGATCTCAGAGCCCTATAGCAATTGCTCCTAAGTCTCTAACTGATATCATGCATTTGAAAATGAAAAGGTAGAATATCATTTCCATCCATTTTCCCCCTTGCCTTATCTTCAAATGCCACCCACTGATTGGGTAAAGTGATGAAGCAGATCTAGCAGGTTGTGAATTTGGGTGGGTTGCAGGGTTTAAGCTGTGACCTTATCTTTCTTCCCTATCTTACCTCATGAATAATGTACTTACTTTTAGCAACTGGTCTGTTTCACTGAATTGTTTACCAAGGACTAGAATTAATAAGTTTCCAAAAATGTCTTGCTACTTATATCTTTAAGAGTTGTCTTATCTTGAGTAGCAGACTCCCTTAGGCAGTGTCTAAATATCAACCAAAAATCAGTTTGAATGCAAAAGGAAAAAAAATTGTGCATAAGTTACTTTGGTGATCATTAAGACACCAAGACACCTTATTTTTATCCATGATAGTATCTATTCATGCTGTTTTTAAAAATGTTCTTAACTTTAATCAAATCAGAGTAGGACTATCAAATTATTTCCATTATATTTCTCTTGTCCAACTGCTCAAGGATATTGATGATTGACTCCCACATGGAGTAAACTGGCAGGTGTGCCTATATTGAACCCAAGATCAATAATACCTATGCTGTTTATTAAGCCCATTTGAGGTAACCCCTGAATGATAAAGTCTCATGACCTCTAACAGAGAACAGAGAGAAGGACTGCAAAACTGTTATTAAAGCTGTAGCTAGTACTATCCTTATTATAGCAATTCTCATCAAAACTCTTCAGTGTTCATAGGTTCTTACTATATAACTGAAAGGGACCTCAAAGGCCTTCAGCTCCAACCTATTTATTTTATATGTGTGGAAACTAAGGCACAGAAAGCTTAAGTGTCATAGTGTCACACATCTAGTAAGTATCAGGCAGGATTTGAACCTAGATCCTGTTGACTCTAATTCAGTCACTTTATCCACAAAACATTGATTCACTAAAGTCTTATTTCAACAGATCATTGTGGTATGAAGGCGAATCTTTGTTCTCTAAGACCATAATAGCATTATGTATGCTTTCTGAGGTGTCAGAAAGCTAGAGAGAGTGAGAATAGTGGCTCCCCCAGTGCTGGACCTTCCAATT
Source organism: Vombatus ursinus (assembly GCF_900497805.2). Classification (NCBI taxonomy): domain Eukaryota; kingdom Metazoa; phylum Chordata; class Mammalia; order Diprotodontia; family Vombatidae; genus Vombatus; species Vombatus ursinus. The sequence continues at coordinate 14,297,592 of NW_020954556.1, forward strand.
TGTCTTCTGAAAATCAGTCTTACTAAGTGCAGAGAACTTTTTCAACAGAAAGCTGCCCATTGAGTCATTAATTATTCTGGTTGAGAAGCTACATATTATGGTAAAGAAGAGTTGTGATCAGTTTTGATTCAATGTTGTCCCCATTGATGTCAGCCCAGTTCCTTGAAAGCGTTGAAGCATGAATGAACAATCTCAGAGATGACCTTGATCTGATGGAAATTTTTGATCCAGTTTGCTTTACTAATCTTCTATAGACAGAACGTCAATGTGAAGAGTTCAGTAGAAAATTTCAGATCCATTCCACTAAAATTTCCTCAGCTTTCCATGGGGAATTATTGCAGTAAACAATGGAAAATAAAAAAAAATCACTTTAATGGGTCTGTATACACAAATTTGTAAATGAAATGGCATCAGTGTTTGCAATGTAATGTTATTGAAATCAGATGTTTAATTACTGCTAGGTCAGGATTACAGAGAACATTATTGAAATAAACAGTAATCTTAAACCACTGTTTAAATATTTTATTAACTCTTTAACTGGGGTTTGTTTGTGAGTGGAGTGGGGGGGGAGAATGGAAGATAAAAATTTCTACTAGGTAATTACCAAATAAAACTTGAGATTAAATGTAGAAACAAGCTTGTAATATTCTCATTGGGATTTACATTTGCATGATAAAATAATTTAATTATATTTGTTATTATAATATTTGTCTTTTTAAAATACGTATTTTTACATGCAGATATTTGCCATTGTCTAATAGAGAGTAAAAGAAATCATTTTGGAAAATGGAGGAATTCTTTAGTATTTCATCTAATAAAGTTTGCCGTAAGTTTTTGTGACAATTAATTGAATTGATTTGAAACATATTTATTCAACTTCCTTCCAAGTAAAGAATTTAGAATTGTTTATATATTTATTAAGCAAACACTAAGTGTTTATCTGCTAAGTTGCACATATGACAAAGTGATGGGCCTGGAGACAAGAAGACCTCAAGTCAAATCTGGCCTCAAACATTTACCAGTCATGTGACATTAGGCAAATGATTAATCTCAGTTTGCTTCCATTTTCTCAACCATAAAATGTGGATAATAATAGCACCTCCCACTCACAGTGGTTGTCAGATTGAAATGAGATACCATGTGAAAAGGATTTGGCACAGTGCCTGGCATATAAGTAAGTACTATACAAGTGCTATTGTTTTTTAAATAAAATGCACTATGAAAGTTATTGCAAGAGATACAAAAGTCAAACCATGATGTCTGTCCTCAAGTTGATTGCAATCAACTGAAAGCTATATTAAATCATTCATAAACACATACACATATGCCAGATAAAGTAGCATTAGTATACACAAATACTCTCTCATTGCATCTTTGTAGACTAGACATAATGCTTAAAGGATGTGACAGCTGAGCTCAAGCTTCAAGAGGTCCTATCTAACTGGAAAGCCTTTATGGGCCTGGTGATAATCCTTATCATCCAAGTGTCAGCCTAGTTAAGTACAAAGAACTTGCTTGTCAGGGGGTTGGATACCAAGTAATTAATGGTTCTGGTAAAGAATATCCATTAAGGAATGAGACTTATCACAATGTGCATTAAAAGATCACAGAATTTAGAGCTGGAAGTGAGTTTCCTGGTCATCTAATCTTAATAGTTCACTTCACAGATGAGGAAGCTAAAATCCAAAAAAGTAAAACAATTTACCAAATGTCATATAATAGACTTGGGATTCCAGCCCTGGTTCTATGATTCTAAATCATTTTCTCTTTCTACCACATCATCATTAATGCAAGGAATGTGCATACAAATAAAATCATGGGTTCTTGAAGTATTGTAATAAAATAGTGAACAATAGCTGCCTTATTTATGGGCAAACTGAAACACCAAGTTTTTGATAACTTCTCGGCATCACAAAGACACAGTTATCTGGATTCATATCTTGACCTTCTCTGCCACCTTTACCCTCATGAGTTTTATTCCCTTGCAGGCATGAGAAGAAGGCTTTTCAAGTCAATCTCCTTCTGATTTGGTTTCTTCTAAGAAAATATCCTAAAAAACTTCTTGACTCTCACCTTCCTCCTTTTAAGAGAGAAACCTTTATGGTAGTTAAATATTAACCATATCCCCAAGTCCCCTGTCAGAACACATCAAGAATAGGGAGCTCTTAAGAAAGGTTTGCTGCATTAGGTGGAGTGATATGCACAACCTGCCTTGCCACAACATTGTACCATTAGACATAAAATTCTGTGTATAGAGATTCAATATCAAATCAAACTATTGTCTAAGCAGTGTGTTATTTAATAGCAGACTACATCTTAATGGAATCACTGTTGGTTGAAAAATGTAAATGATGTAAAATCCCTCTCTATTTTTTAATTGATTATTAGAATGATTTGGTAAAGAAGAAAGTCCACTTAAAGATTCTTTTCCAATTATTTGCCAAAATCACACAATATTTCTTGAAAGTTGCAACAAGCATCTCAAAACAAAACAAAACAAAACAAAACAATAATATGTAACCCAGTTACAGACTGACTAATATATTGAGATGGGGAGTTTTGAACTGCCAGTGGCTGTGCCAATTGGATGTCTGCACTAAGTACAGCTTTAATAGGTTAAGCCCCTGGGATGGGGGTGAGGCACCAGTTTGTTTAAGGGAAGGGGGTAAACTAGCCCCGATCAGAAACAGAGCAAATTGCGAGTCAAAGATCCCATTATGTTTAGTAGTGGAATTGGGCCCATGAATAGCCACAACAATTCTGGTCTGGGTGAGATAAGGAGATCCAATCTTTTTTTTTTCTTTTTGGTGAGGCAATCGGGGTTAAGTGACTTGCCCAGGGTCCCACAGCTAGTAAGTGTCAAGTGTCTGAGGCTGTATTTGAACTCAGGTCTGATTCCAAGGCTAGAGCTCTATCCATTGCACCACCTAGCTGCCCCTGAGGGGAGATCAAATCTTTAAAAATAAATGCAGCAGGTGATAACTTCTAGCATCTTTTGATTGTTATTAATATTAATAATAACAATAATGCATTAAAACATGGTGATCTATGTCCCCCAAAGGTATTTGCTACTGTCATGGAAGGTTCCCAGCAAAGAATCCAGATGAAGAGAATTCTCTATAGATGGAAAATTTCTCTAGATACTCCTGTCAGAAGAAAATATTATTTATTATATTATATCAAATCATAGCATATCACAAAACTGTATAAATGAGATCAGAAGTCACTGGAAATAGTTTGGCTTAACTATTCATTGGCAACTTTGCAGAGTGTTACAATTACAACTGAACTATCTTTTATTTGTGAAGTGGATCTCTTGAACTCAAGTGTAAGACTTTACATTCATACATATTAAATTTAATCCTATTAGATTCAGCACTTTTTAAAAATTTCTTACTGCCTTCTAATGTATTATAATGTAAAGTGTCTTGGTGTTCCAGAAATGAAAGTTATAACATGTAACACTGTAAGCATTGGTTTTGACCTCCATATCATGCTTGGTTCTTCAAACAGGATTTTCTTGCCCCAAAGAAGCAAAAGTGATCATTATTCATCTGTGATTTGGGATGTCTCAGAGTGTCACCACAAGCAGATCCCTGGTATAATTCAAGTCAACTCTTTTCCCCTGGTGATTGATGTCGAAGAGTATTTTCTTGATTCTTATCCTTCAATGAAGACAGAGTTGTACAGTGGGAAAAAAAAGTTTGTTGTAATTGGGCATTTTAAGATTTGCATGCTCCATATGAATCATCACATGACAGAGACAAAATCTAAGGCAATCTTGTGCTTCCCTAAGAAGGGGAAAAGGGCTAACAGCCCTTATATGGCACATACTATGTGTCAGAAACTCTGCTAAGTGCTTTGTATTTGCTTATTTGATCTAAAAGGCATACTTCAAGGAATAAAAGAGTGGTAGTCACACTGTGCTCTTCCTTGATCAGACAACATTTAAAGAATTGACTTTGGTTCTGGGAAATCATAAAAACAAAACAAAATAAAAAGCAAGGGCATTGGAAAAGTGGGTCATCCAGGAGAAGGAAGCCAGAATGGTGAAAGGCCACAAGTGCACATAGGCTGAAAGGACTACAGGTGTTTATCCCATATCCCAAAGAAAAGAGTACTAGATTTGGAGTTAGGGAACCTGGATTTAAATCCAATCTTTTCTGCTGTGTGACCTTGGGAAAAAATTCTTACAACACACTAGCAAGCATAATAGAGTTACTATCCCTTCAAGCATTTGAAAAGATGCCTGGATAGAGTATGGAACTTGGAGTCAAGAATATATTAGATCTAATCCTTCCTCAGAGGCTTACTAGCTATGTTACCCTGGGCAAGTCACTCAAACTCTCTGTGTCTTAGTTTTCTTATCTGAACAAAGGGGTTAATACTAGCACCTACCTCACAAGGTTGGTGTAAGGGTCAAATAAATTAACCTATATAAATTGCCTTGCAAACCTGAAGGTACTGTGTAAATAAATACTGCTGCTGTTGCTGCTGAAGGAACTTTGAACTTCCTCAGTTTTACCCCAGAGGATAGAATGAAGACTACTGAATGAACCTTGAAAATAAACAAATTTAGGTTAGAAGTTAGGAAAACAAATAAGACTTCCTAACAGAACTCTTAAAAATTAGAGTGGGCTACCTTCAGAAGCAATGTGTTACCCTTTTCTAAGCAAAGGCCAAGTGATGACTGTTTATCAAGTCTTTCCCCGGGAATTCTTGTTTTTATAGAGTTAGGACCAGATGGCCACTGAGAATGCTTCTGATGAAATGCTTCCTTTCCTCATAAGTACATTGTGAGATATGTAGTATAAGTCTTACTATAACCATTTTACAGATTAAGCAACTGAGGTTGAAAAGGGTCAATTGTTGTGTGATGATTAACTTTGACATACTCAGTTCTTCTCAGCAATGCAAGGATCTAAAACAACTCTAAAAGACTCTTGATGGAAAATGCTATCCACATTCAAAGAAAGAATTCTGGAGTCTAAATGCAGATGGAAGCATATGCTCTCTTTGTTGTTGTTGTTTCGTTTCTTCTTTCTCATGGTAAATCCCATTGGTTCTAATTCTTCTTCATATGAAAATGTTTAATATGAATGTGTATGTAGAACCTATATCAAATTGCACAGCATCTTGGGGAGGGGAGAGGGAAGGAAGGGGGAGAATATTTAAAACTCAAAATCTTATGGAAGTGAATGTTGAAAACTAAAAATAAATTCATTAATTAAAAAAGGGTTAAATTTATGGTGACATAGAAAAAAAGCATCAGTGATGGGACTCAAACTTTTTTTTTTTAATTCTGAGGCCATGACTTTATTATGCCAAGTATAACCATCTCTATTATGCAGAAATCTAGAAAGATGGCAGATAAGGCTATTTGTTCTTTAGATATTGAATGTACAGTTTTCCCTCCTGTTGATTGAATTCATGTTAGACATACTACTATGAGGTACATCTTCTTAGTGGAAGAGTGTTAGCCAAAGACTTGTCTTCTAGACTATTATTTGGTTAGCCTTTCTCATCTTACAATGTTCTAGATTTGTTAAAGCAGTTTTCCTTCCTCTACCCCTCCCCTCAAATAACTGTTCCCTGAAGGCTGCTTACTCAGAAGGTCATCTCTGTCACTGACTGGGGGAAAGGATGGAAATAAACAAGGTGAGACTGAAACTGAGTGATGTTGTCAGCCTCCTGTGACTGAAAGGCCAGACTGTGCCCAGGGGCTCCAAATGCCAGCAGGTAAATTTGCTGGTGGGAAAAATCAACCACTTTAAATAGCATTTGTATGTGTTTGTGGAGGCGGGGTGTGGAACACAATTGAGACAGGAAGGGGAGGTAGAGGGTATATCGGGAAGCACAACTATTTTTTTTTTTCTGTATGAAACCTTTCAAAATAACTGCAAAGTGTCAACGATTCAGGGGAACAAGGGAATGGAAAGAAAGTATTTTTAAAAGAAACACTTAAAAGGACACTTGGGGAGAAAGAAGTCAACTTCAAGTAAACTGCCAAGAAGAACAGACTATTAAAGTATGATTCATGAAAAATGCTTGCAGCTTCCTGGGATAACTCCTCCACAAATGCTCATGCAGAGTGGTGTTTGGTAGAAAGGAACTGCCCTTGCCATCACCTGTTATCCAGGTACTGCTCCTACCCCCCAAGTGTGACCAGTGGACTTCTCACAGATCACAGCAAAACGATTTGTCAGTAAAAATGTAAGAACTAAGATGAAATTTAAGGATATTTATTCGATGGTAAAATGCTCCTATGTCTAGTCCAGAGTTCAAGAGTTGGTCTTTTTACAAAGCACAACAGTGAAATATAAACCTTCAGAAAGTTGCAGTATCCCTCAATTCCATAGTGACCACAGTGACCACCTTAAACTATATTAATGATATCAAATCATATTAAAAAATATTCATCCTTCAAGATTCCTGACCTATGGTCATATAGCTTTTGCTTCTTAACCAGAAGAAAATAGAATATAAATAATTATAATTTTGTTTCTATAGAGAGATGTATTTTTTATATAATACTCAATTTATTCCTCTACTAAAAGTTCATTCACAGTCTCATCATGGCAAGGAAGTACTCTTGAAAATGGTGGATGAAATGTAAGGTCCAAAAGAGCCTACCAAAGTGGAAATGTTTTGATTATGGGAAAAGTGTGGTCGTCTGTGGACCAGACCAGATAAATGCCAAGAAATTCATCCCAAAAAAGATGGCAACCAGATGATTAATCTCAGCTGTATCAATTCATTAAAATGCTAAACTAGAGAGAAGTCTTACTTTGCAATAGTGGAGAGAATGATTACACTGACAAAATCACAGATATATTGAAATACTATTGAAATACTGGAGCATTTCATAGCCAAGTGGTCAACCTGAAATTATCTTTTGAGGCTTCTGAATTTAGAAAATGTTCCTCAACTTGCATATAAAGATTCATTTGCTACAACGAATTCACTTGATTACTCTTCTGGTAAAATATTATTTTACTTAATATAACAACATGTATTTCATCACAATTCTCTAGATGGAGGAGACCCATATGGATTTGCACATTTTCACAATCTTGACCAATGAAACTGCAGTCGTCCCATTTCAGACACTTTTATGGTTTATGAAGTTCCTTGATGACTTCTATTTTTCTGTCTTTTACAACTTTCCCATGAGTATTAGACTTTAGAAGGGAAAAAAAAACTTCTCTATTGCTATCAGCCTGTGAAATAATTCTTACTGGCTTCCTCAAAACTGCTTTTCAAAGCATATGAATCCTATGTAGGACCAAAGGCCTACAATATGCCTCCTGCCAAATCTCTGATGTTCAAGGGTAATTGTTTCAGTCTAAGTTCATGAGCCCTCATTTCCCTCGCAGGATCCTCAAATAACCCAGAATGAAACACATGATATCATAATAAAGCAAAGGGTATTCATTTATAATGGAGTGTAACATAAATACCAAGGGATTAAATTAATGAGCAATTGTTTTCACTATCCATTCCTCAAAGCTATTACGTTCCCATCACTCGCTTCAAAATTCACATTTTCCCATATCCTTCCAGCAACCACTGATTTAAGTTCTTGTTTGACCCCACTGGTTTTCTTCTTTCTACCTTAAGAGCAAGGTCTGTTTTTTTTTTTTGTTGTTTGGTTTGGTTTTTCCTTTCCTTGTATCTGGAGTGTTTTGCACAGTGCCCAGCACATAATAGGCATGTAATAAATGTGTTTACTTGACATGATTTTACCCCCAATACATGGAGTGAGCATTTTATCTCTAGTCATTAATGATAACATGCTAGGTTAGTGTCCATAGCAACAATCTTTGTTTACTGTACTTCTTGACACATGTGAGCACTCACAGTTAGATGGAGGAATGAAAATGGGTAACTAGCACTATTATAATGATACCTGCTCACCTCTGTACCTGGTATTGCTAATACTGGTGTATTATAGATCAGAGGTTCTTATTTTTTTTCCACACGGACATCTTTAGCATGTTTAGTGAAAATATGGATGCCTTCTTAGAATAGTATCTTTAAACAATTGAAGGAAGTGATGAACATAAGTTAGTGAAAGATGTGATTTTTTTTTTCGTGAACCCACTAAAACCTATCTATGGACCTCTTCCTTAGAAGTTCATGAATTTCAGGTTAAAATCCCTGCTGTAGACATTGCTTAGGGGGGAAATATCCCATTTGTCTATCCTCTGCTGCTGTTTTGACGTGGTTTTTATCCATACCTTACCTAAGGAGAAATTTCTCTCCTTTCAAATTTGATATGCTTAAAAACATTCTGCATAGTCTTTTGGTATTATTGTATTTCTCAAGGAGAAATATATCCTTTTTATAGCTACACGTTTTTGTGTGTTGATATTTTTTGGGAGTGGGGCTAAATCATAACATTTGATTTTAATTAAATCAAAGAAAAGCCTTCATTCCTTAGAGAAGAAAATATGAAATTGATGCCTCAACTAGTAAATACTGAGCACTATGGACAAGATGAGGTGTTGTGGGGATAAGGGCATAAATAGCATGGATAGGAAAATAGGGTTTTTTTTTTTACCACAAAAGGCACAGTAACAAAACAGTATGTTTTTTTTTATCCTGAAGTATTCTCTTCAACTTCTATTTCCTCATCTCCAAATGTTTAGCTCCCTCCTCTATCACTTTTCTTTTTGCCCTGCCAAAATAAAGGAAATGTGCTCCACTGGCAATGGACTCTGTTATTTTAAAGTCACCAAGCCCAATAGGCAGTGAACTACATTTGCCAACTCTTCTTTGGGATTGGGGTCCTGGTGGGAAGTAGAAGACCCCCTCATGACAGATATTATTATGTTTTGACAGTACTTTATGGTGATATAATACTACAATCCTTCATCAAGTTGTCTAAACATAGTGTTATGTATCTTAACTTTTAACTTATTGAGGATTGCTGTTTCAGGGAAAGAAAAGAAAATCTTTTATTGAAAGAGTGTTCTTTGTCTTGTGAATTGAGTAAGTCTTCTCCTGTTGAACTTCCATAATGTGGTTTCAAAAGTTAACCCTTTTCATTTTTTGTTGCTTTGGTGGATTCATTATTTCAATCATGTAAGTACCAAGTCAGAAAACAATCCCGTCATGACTTTTTAGCTCATGTGATTTCTTTTCCTCACGGACATCCGATAGAGGGCGTAAACAAGGGAAAACCCTGGAGTTCTTCTTATTCTTTGGATATGACCTAGGCACCTGTGTAAGACAGACTGTACATTTACTATCTGTCATTCTCCTGATATTATCAGCCAGCCTCCTTTTCCAGTTGTAGTTGTCCTTAATATTGTCTTTCATTCCACTTCTCAAGCACATTGCAATGATGCCTCGCTAGGCTTTTCAATATCCTTCTCCAAAATTAGTTCAGCTTGTTCTACATGCAAATATAGTTTTCAAAGGTTTAGTCCTACTTTAATCACCAAAGCTAAAAGAACTCCATTTCCCTTTCATCTGGCAGCAAATTAATTATAAAAGCTGTATGTTAATATTAATATTGTCTCACTTCTAGATCAATAGTTTTTATTACCTCTGAATCACACATTTCATTTGATGACAAATCTTACTTGTGCATTCCAGAAAACTCATACTGATAGATTTAGGTAAAGATTTAAATGGAACTGTTTCATCTTTTAATCAGGTGACCTCTCTTAGAGTTCTATGGAATGCTTGCTTATACTGTGAAATTATAAACTTCCATAAGAACAAAGTGAAAGGAAAGTATCTGGCCATTTCTATAATTACTAGTAACTTTCACCAAAGGATTATAGGATAATTAAGAAAGACAGAAATGAATTCTTTCCTACAATCTATTCATCTAGTTTTAGAAAGAATACTCTTCTGACATCAACCCTTTATTTGATGCATGGCAGGATGTAATGTTACAACAATAAAAAAGAATCAAATTTGGAGTCTGATGATCTGGGTTCAAATTTTGTTTTCAAATTTTAGTCCTTGATCTCATTTCTGTAATCTATAGCTAGCATTCAGACTTGGACTCACAAGTGGTCACCTAGAAAATTATCCTGAGTTTAGGGTACTTTGTGGCTCAGAATCTGATCAAAATCATATTTCATAACTCATCAATTTTTAATTAAACCAGTGAACACAGTTCTGTTTAAAATGTGCTGTGTATTGTTAAACAATTTTCTTTTTTAAATTTAGAGTTCCATTTTCTCTTTCCCGCCTACCCCTCCCAGACCCACTGAGAAGGCAAGCAATATGATATAAATTATTCAAAACATAGATCCAAATTAGCCATAATAAACAAAAGAAAAAAATGAGAAAATTATACTTCAATTTACACTCAGAGGTTATCAGTTCTTTCTCTGGAGGCAGATAACATTTTTTCTTCATAAGTTCTTTGGAAATGTCTTGGATCATTGTCTTGATCAGAGTAGCCAAGTCTTTCACAGTTGATCATTGTTTTTACTGTACACAATGACCTCTCAGTTCTTCTCACTTAACTTTGCATCCATTCATATAGTTCTTGCAATGTTCTTCTGAAACCACTTGCCTTGTCATTTTTCACAGCACAATAGTATTTCAGCAGAATCATATGCCACAACTTATTCAGTCATTTCCCAATCGGTGTGCATCTCCTGAATTTTCAATTCTTTGTCACCACAAATAAAGTTGCTATAAATATTTCTATACATAAAGATCCCTCTTCCTTTTTCTTTGATGTCTTTGGGACATGGACCTAGTAGTAGTATTTCTAAGTCAAAGTATATGCAGTTTTATAGCCCTTTGGCCATAGTAACAAATTATTTTCTAGAATTATTTGACCAGTTCACAACTCCACCAAAAATTCATTAGTGTACCTATTTTTTCCCTGATTCTTTCCAGTATTTGTCATTTCCACTGGGTGTAAGGTGGTACATCAGTTTTTTAATTTGCATTTCTCTAATCAATAGTCATTTAGAGCATTTTTGATATGACTATAGATTTGATTTCCTCTTCTGAAAACTGCCTGTTCATTTCCTTTGACCATTTATCAATTAGGGAATTGCTCTTATTTTCATAAATTTGACTCAGTTCTGTACTGAGTACATATTTGAGAAATCAGAGAAAGTTACTCTAATTTTTTTAAATTATTATTACTTCATTGTCTATGATTCCTTTTAACAAAATATAGTTTCCCTGATTATCCCTTTCAATTTTCTTTTTTTTATTAATTTATTTTGATTTATCAACAATCACTTCCATAAGCTTTTAAGTTTTAAATTTTTCTGCCTCTCCCTCCCCAAAATGGCTCACAATCTGATATAGGCTACACATATGCATTCCTATTAAACTTATTTTCACATGAGTGATGTTGTAAGGAAGAATTAGAACCAATAGGAGGAACCATCAGAAAGAGGAAACAAAACAGAAGAAAAAATAGCAAATAATATGCTTTGATCTGCATTCAAACAAAATACAACACCCATTCCTATTAAAAACACTAGATAACATAGGAATAAATGTAGTATTCCTTAAAATAATAAGTAGCATCTACCTAAAATCTTCAGCAAGCATCATATATAATGGGGGCAATCTAGAAGCATTTCCAATAAGAACAGGGGGTGAAACAAGGATGTCCATTATCACCACTGTTGCTCAATATAGTACTGAAAATATTAGCTTTAGCAATAGGAGAAGAAAAAGAAATTGAAGGTATTCAAATAGCCAAAGAAGAAACAAAGCTATAGCTCTTTGCAGATGATATGATGATAGACTTAGAGAATCCTAGAGAATCAAATAAAAAAACTACTTGAAATAATAAATAACTTTAGCAAAGTTGCCAGCTTTGTATAAAATAAACCCACATAAATCATCAATATTTCTATGTATTACTAACAAAGGCCAACAGCAAGAGATCAGAAATTTCATTTAAAGTTCCTGTAGACGTTATAAAATATTTGGGAGTCTACCTGCTGAAACAAACCCAGGAACTATATGGACACAATTACAAAACACTTTCCACACAAATAAAGTCAGATCTAAATAACTGGAAAAACATCAGTTGCTCATGGGTAGGCTGAGCTAATATAATAAAAATGACAATTCTACCTAAACTAATTTACTTATTCAGTGCCATACCAATCAAACAGATTTCCCTTTTAATTAGGTCTATTTTTGTTTTGCTTTGTCTGGTATTATGATTATCAACCCTGCCTTTGTGCCTTGTGTGTGTGTGTGTGTGTGTGTGTGTGTGTGTGTGTGTGTGTGTAAGGCAATTGGGGTTAAGTGACTTGCCCAGGGTCACATAGCTAGTGAGTGTCATGTGTCTGAGGCTGTATTTGAACTCAAGTCCTCCTGACTCCAGGGCCAGTGCTCTATCCATTACACCATATAGCTGCCCCCCATATCTGGCTTTTTTACTTCAGCTGAAGCACATTAGATTAGATCCAATCCTTTATTTTAATTCTGTGTGTGTCTTTTGGTTTCAAGTGTGTCTCTGGAAAAAAAAATGTTGGATTTTGGTATCCAATCCATTCTGTAATATGCTTCCATTTTATATGTGAATTCATTCCATTACCATTCACAGTGTGGTTTCCTGTATCGCATTATCTTCTGTTTCTTCCTCACTTTCTTCTTGTCCTGTCCCTTCTCAAAAGTCTATTTTATTTCTAATCATTAATCTTCCCTCTCCTTTATTTCCCCTATCCACCTTTCTCTTATCTCCTTCCTTCCTATTTCTCTATGAGGTAAGTTATATTTCTGCATAGCTATGTAAGACTTGCTGTAACTGCATAATATTTGAATTGTTTCTTTCTGATTGCTTGAAGTATTTTTTTGACCTGGGAACTCTGGAATTTGGCTATAATGTTACTGTAAATTTTAATTTTGAGAATTTTTTTCAGGAAATGATTAGTAAATATTTTCAATTTTTGTTTTACCCCCTGGATATAAAATATTGGGCATAGTTTTCCTTGATAATTTCTTGAAATATGATATCTAGGCTCTTTATTTGATCATGACTTTCAGGTAATCCAATAATTCTTAAATTATCTTTCCTTAATGTATTTTCTATAGGTCAGTTGTTTTTCTGATGAAGCATTTTTACATTTTCTTCTATTTTTTCACTCTTTTGCCTTTGTTGTATTGTTTATTGATGTTTCCTAGAGTCATTATCTTCCACTTGCTCAATTTTATTTTTAAGGAATTATTTTCTTCAGTGATATTTTGTACCTCTTTTTTCCATTTAGTCAATTCTGCCTTTTTTAAAATTTGTTTGTTTATTTATTTATTTATTGGTGAGGCAATTAGGTTAAGTGACTTGCCCAGGGTCAAACAGCTAGTAAATGTTAAGTGTCCAAAGTTGAATTTGAACTCAAGTCCTCCTGAATCCAAGGCCAGAGCTCTATTCACTTCGCCACCTAGCTGTTCCTCAATTCTGCTTTTTAAGGAGTTGTTTTCTTCAGTGAATTTTTGTGCCTCTTTTACCAATAAGCTAATTCTGTTTTTTTTTTCTTTTTTTAAGTTAATTTATTTATTTTTAGTTTTCAACATTCACTTCCATAAGATTTTGAGTTCAAAATTTTCTCCCCATCTCATTTTTCTTAGAGGCTTTGGATATAAGAGCTTTGACTTTGTTGTCTTCTTCTAATTGTATGTTTTGATCTTCTTTGTCACCAAAGTAAGATTCTATATTCTGAGTTTATTTTTTCCACTGTTTTCTCATGTCCCCAGCCAATTATTTGACTTTTTAACTCTTTGTTAAGGTAGGGCTCTGCTTCCAGTGTGGAGGGTGTACTGTCCCAAGCTTCAGGATTCTGTGCAGCAGTTTTCAGAGACACTTTTAGGGACCTGTAAATTTTCAGTTCCTCCAAGGTGGTATGATCAAAGAAGAGGTGTTTACTCCTTTCCTGACCTGTGCTCTGGTCTATGAGTGACCACAAGCCCTATTTTCTGCCTTGGAGCTGTGAGGAGTATTCTCTCTTCACCACTGCCATAAACTCCACCATGCCAGTGCACCTCCTCATCCCAGGACTGCCGCCCAGCACTGTGACCCAGATCCAAGCATGGGCAAAGCAAGAGAATCCTGCCTCAGGGCCAGCAAAGAGATACCTCCAATCCCTCTCTAATCAGCCACTTGATGCCCTCACCATCTGTGGACCAAGAGCTCTGGAAGCAACTAGTGCCACTGTGGTCACCATCTCAGGGCTGTGCTAGGGCCAGGGCTAGACCATGCTCTTTTCTCTCCCAGGTCTGATAGACCTTTCCCATTGACCTTCTAAGTTGTCTTTGGTGTTTGTGGGTTGAGAAGTTTGGAAAGCATCACAGATCCCCGTGACTAAATCCCCTGAGGCCTGCTTCAGGTTTACTGGGGCCCTCTCTTTGCCTGCACAGCTCATGATGAAATGTGCTCCTCTCCCAGCATGGCACAACAGATGTTTCCTATCAACCATCCCGGTTGTCTTAGACTGAAAATTTGTTTCACTCTGTTTTTTTGCGGGTTCTGTTACTCTAGCATTTGTTTAGAGTAATATTTTACAGGTATTTGGAGGGGTTTGGAGAAGAGCTCAAGCAAGTCACTGCTTTTACTCTACCATCTTGGCTCCACCACCTCCCAATTCTGTTATTTAAGTTGTTATTTCATTCAGAATTTTTGTGCCTCTTTTACCAAGCTGTTAATTCTCTTTTCATAATTTTCTTGGATAACTGCAGCTCTTTTTTTCCAATTTTCCTCTACTACTCTTATCTCTTTCTTTAATTCTTACAGGGATTCATGTTAAATTTGGGTCCAATTAGCATTTTTCTTTGAAGCTTTTTTATAGCTGTTTTCACATTATTGTCTTCTAGTTTATATCTCAGTCTTCCCTCCCATTGTAGGAGTAAAAGCTTTTTATCAGTCAAATTATTTTGTTGTTATATTTATTCACCTTTCCAGCCTATTTCTTGACTTGTAATTGGGTTCTACTCACCTAGGGGTGGAAAGGCATTATCCCAAGCTTCAGGTTTTTTCTTGAAAATGTTTTCAGAGCTAGTTCTGAAGGTCTGCAAATTTTTGGTATTTCCAAGATGATATAATCTAGGGAGAAGTATAACTGTTCTCTTGATCTGCATTCTTGTCTTTACTCAGAATGGGCCCCTGGAACCATGCAGCTGCTCATGCTAACATTCTCTGCTTTGGTATTATGATCAGGACACCTGCTTTCTTGTGGCCAACAACCAGCACTCCCCAATTCCCTGTAACTGTGACCCAGAACTGTGTCTGGACAATACATTTGACAATCAATGCCAGCAACACCCAGGACCAGCAAAGGCTTCCCTGTAATCTCTCTGAGCAGCCATCTGAGCCCTTCACCATCTCAAGGCTGAGAGCTCTAGAAGTTACTTTGCTGTAGCAGCTGTGCTACTACCACTGAGTGTGTGGGCTCTGGACAGACCTTCACCTTACCTCTACCCCATTCTTACATACTTTTCTTGCCTACCTCTTCAGTTTTTTGGGCCAGAAACATATCACACTCCAACTTATTGTTGGTTCTGCTGCTTCAAAATTTGATTTGAGGTGTTATCTTAAAATTGTTTGGAGGGAAATATTGGGAGAGTTTAGTTTGGTGGTTGCCCCTAATCTGCCATCTTGGCTGCTGCTCTAAGAAAAAATGTTCTTAGGGTTGGTGGTGAAGGAGGAAGGGAGAAAATTGAAAATCCAAAGTTTTAAAAATAAATGTTAAGTTCTAAGAAAAAAAGATATATAAAAAGAGCAAAATGAAATAAATGACAAGAAAACTCTTATCACCATACACACAGGGGATACTCTCCCACAGGATTCTGTACCAAAATGAGAGAAGGGGTATACAAGGAACACATTGAACCAGAGAGCATACATGGAGGAGTATATACACAGTTAGGGAAAGCATGTGAAGGGACATGCACACAGAGATAAAATAAGTCAAGAAAAATATATGGCATGGATAATGCCTACTTTTCATGCTTCAGTTGCAGATTTCATCTGGTGATGCCATCGTGTTTTCTGTTGGATATTGCAGCTTACTTGATCTTGGCTGGTACCTTCACTGAGATGTACCTGTTCTCTACTAACTTATGGTGGTCTTTAATTTTATATAATTTTTGCCTCATAGGGGAAGAAGTCTTCCAGCTCTTAGATTATTGCTGCAGGAATTATCTTAGTACTTTGGTAACTCTGACACCCCTAACCAGCTATGCTTAAACATTGTAATTCTGTCTTTTGAACTTTCTTCTCTTGATGTCCCTTGGATTCTTACTGTTTAAACTCAAAAAATAGAGCCTAGATATCATCTTTCAAGAAATTACAAAGGAAAACTGACCCAATATTCTAGAACCATAGGGTCAAATAGAAATTGAAAGAATCCACCAATCACCTCCTGAAAGAGATCTCCAAAGGAAAACTCTTAGGAATATTGTAGCCAAATTCCAGAGTTCCCAAGTAAAGGAGAAAACATTGCAAGCAGCCAGAAAGAAACCATTCAAGTATTATGGAAACACAATCAGGATAACACAAGATTTAGTGGCTTCTACATTAAGGGATCAGAAGACTTGGAATATGATATTCCAGAGGGCAAAAGAGATAACCAAGAATCACCTACCCAGGAAAACTGAGTATGATCCTTCAGGGAAAAAATGAACATTCAGTGAAATAGAGGACTTTCAAGCATTCTTGATGAAAAGGCCAGAGCTGAATAGAAAATTCAACTGTCAAATACAAGACTCAAAAGAAACATGAAGAGGTAAACAGGAAAGAGAAATCATTAGGGAATTATTAAGGTTGAACTATTGACAGTCCTACATGGGAAGATGATATTTGCAACTCATGACACCTTTTTCAGTATTAGGGTTTTTGGAGGGAAAAATTGTATGTAGATAGATAGATAGATAGATAGATAGATAGATAGATAGATAGATAGAGGGCACAGGGTGCGTTGAAGATGAAGGGATGATATCTGGAGAATAAAATGAAGGGGTGAGAGAGGATTATACTGGGAGAAGGAGAAAGTGAGAGATAGAATGGGGTAAATTGCCTTACATAAAACAGACAAAAAAGGCTTTTACAGTGGAGGGGAAGTGGGGGAAGGTGAGAGGGAATGATGAATCTTATTCTCATCAGATTTGGATTAAGGAGGGAATAACATACTCAATTGGGTATGAAAGTCTATCTTACCCCACAGTAAATAGGAGGGAGAAGGGGATAAGAGAGTGGGGGATGATAGAGGGGAGAGCAGATTGGGGGAGGGGGTAATCAGAAGCAAACACTTCTGAAGAGGGACAGGTCAAAAGAGAGAATAGAACAAATAGGGGACAGGATAGGATTAAAGGAAATATAGTTAGTTTTCCACAACATGACTACCATGAAAGTGTTTTGCATGACTACACATGTATAACCTGTATCGAGTTGCTTGCTTTCTCAATGAGGGTTGGTGGGGAGGGAGGAAGGAAGAAAATTGAAAACCCAAAGTTTTAAAAATAAATGTTAATAGGGGCAGCTAGGTGGCACAGTGGACAGAGCACTGGCCCTGAAGTCAGGACGACCTGAGTTCAAATCCAGCCTCAGACCAAACGCTTGACACTTACTACCTGTGTGACCCTGGGCAAGTCACTTAACCCCAATTGCCTAAAAAAAAAATAAAAATAAAAATAAAAATAAATGTTAAAAATTGCTTTCACTTGCAAAAAGTAAATAAAACAAAGACCATCCCTTATGAGTTTCCTCATCTCCCACATGTCATACTCAGATTCTTTTTCCTCTTTTTTGTTCCAGTTTCTGATGAAACAGTGGATCTTCTTCTTGCCAAGGCTAACCCCTCTACTTTAGCCTTGACCTAATCCTTTCCTATATCTTCTGAAAATTTTCTCCTTTGATCATTCCTTTATTCTCTCATCTTCAGTTTCTCAAGGATACCATATTACCACTAGTATAAAATACCAACATCTCATCTTCTAAATGTCCTAAACAATCTAGTTCCCATCTTTATTTCCAGTTATATCTTATCAAATTAATCTTCTCCTTGCATGCTATTTTTTTTTAGGCAATTGAAGTTAAGTGACTTGCCCAGGGTCACACAGCTAGTAAGTGTCAAGTGTTTGGTCTGAGGCCAGATTTGAACTCAGGTCCTCCTGACTTCAGGGCTGGTGCTCTATCCACTGCACCAAATGCTACATTCTAGGCAAACTTGCCTGTTAGCTATTTCCTATATACTATTTTCAATTTCCTACCTCTGTATCTTTCTGCTAATGGACTCTATGTCTAGAAAGCACTTTTCACTTCTACTTTGTTGAAATACTTGGTTTCCTTCAAAGCAAAATTCAATTGACCTTTCCTGACTACATTTAACCCCTGAATGTTATTAGTGCTATCATCCTCTTTATATTCCTTTGTAAAGATTTTGTACTTGCTTGTGTACTTCTTTTATTCCCCTAGTCCAAGTTTTCTTAACTTTTTTTAATGTCATGGACCCCTTTTGACTATCTAATGAAACCCATCGATCCTTTTTCAGAATAATTTTTTTTAATATTAAAGCATATTATTAAATATAGCAATATATGATTACAAAGGAAACCTATTATATTGAAATGCAGTTGCTAAAAATTAAAAAGAAAGGTTGTAGTTTTCAGGTTATGTATCCCTGCCCTTGTAGAATGTAAATTAATTGAGGACAGGGGCTGCCATTTTTTTTAAATCTCTAGGGTCTAGCTTGTTTCACATATTGTTTCATTGTTTAATTTAATTGAATATATAATTTCATGATCAAATGCCACCTAGTCCAGACTCTACTAGAAACATGATTCTCTTAAATCTCCTGCATCTCTAAAAAGTATCTATCCACAATTGTATGAAGACATCTAATAATAGGGAACAAATTTATTCTATCTCACTAAAAAATAACTCTGAACCCAAAAACCTAAAACATCACATAATATAATCTGACATAAGACTTTACTCAGCCCCAGGGGAATGAAAGTTGAGTAAAATAATGCTACAATCTAGGTCACATACTATTCAGTTCATAAGATTTGGACTTTCATATGCAAGGTAAAGACATAGATAGTCTTGTGTGTCACTTTCTATCTTTCCTGAAATGTGGCTGCAAGAGAAGATAAGCAGGCCTCAGAGTTGTTTTTTGTTTTTTTGGGGTTTTTTTTGGATCACCTAGAATTCTACCTCAAATTTAGCAGGGTTCACAGAGGCTATGCATAACTAAACATGAATCCTTATACACTATCCCAAATATGTGATCATTCATTCTCTGCTTGAAGACTTTCAATGATTTGGCAGTTCCAATTGGTAGGAAATTTGTCCTTACATCAAATATAATTCTGTTTCTCTGCATCTTCCGTCCTTAGCTGTGTATTCTACATTATGGGACCTAATAGAATAAAAAAAATACCACTTCCTTCCTTTCTAGTCTTCTTGTACCTCATAGTCCACCATGTACTCCGCAATCCAACAACATTGACTTTCTTGCCTTTCCTTGTATAAGACACTCGATATCACCAATCCAAGTGTTTTCACTGATTATTCCTCATGCATTGGATGCTCTCTATCCTCATTTCCCTCCTGTAGGCTTCCCTGACTTCAAATCCCAGCTAAAATCCCATATTCTACAGGAGGACTTTCCTGATTCTGCATAATTTTATTGCCTTCCTTCTGTTGATTATTACCAATCTATTCCATATAAAGCTTCTCTGTACATAGTTATTGGCATGTTATCTCCTCCATTAGATTTTGGGGACAGGGACTGTTTGAATTTTTTTTTGTGTCCCCAGCGCCTGACACAGCACCTGGCATATAGTAAGCATTTAATGAATGTTTGTTTCCTGACTGTACATCCCTTCAAATACTTAAAAATATCTTTGATACCTTATCTACATCATAACTTTTCCCAAATAAACTTCTTGGTTCTGTCAACTAATCTTTACGTGGCTTGGTCCTATCGTTTCATTATCCTGGTCACTTATATCACTTAGATCATATCACTTTTGATTAACTTCACTTTATTAATATTCTTCTAAAAATGTGGTTCCCAGACCTGACCGAGACTCCAGCTCTGACCCAACTAGGGCAGATAGGATGAATATTTCTTGTAGTTTAGATTTTTTTTTCCTTTTATTGAAGCCTAAGACCACATTAGCTTTTATTGACTGTCAGGTAATGCTGTTAATTCATATTGAAAAGGTGATCCATTCAATCATTAGATCTGTTTTTTATTCTAATGTCCAGTCATGCCTTTTGTATAATATACTTGATGAGCTGACTTTTTGAACATGTTTAGTGCCTTAAATTTCTTTTTTTATTAAATTCACTATTTTTTTGGATTTTACCTATAATTCTAGCTTTCGTGGAGTTTTGTTTTTTAACCTATCCCCAGCATCCCAGCTTGTGACATTTCAGAATCTGATAAAACTGTTTTTTCCCTTCATCCAAGCAATTGATGAAAATGTTAAATAGAGCAAAGACAGATGCAGATCCCTGGGATACTCCATTAAGGACCTTTAGTCATTAATTACTATTCTTTGGTTTCAGTGAGGGATTCAATAGGAGCTTGAATCTCTGAAGCTGTTCTGAAATTGAGTGCTCTTTTGACTTGATCTTTCCTTCCTCTAGGCTAGTCTCAGCTCATTTTGAGTTTTAATACTCCCAACACTATTATTACAGGCCTCTAGTATTTCTTTTATATTTTTCTTTCATTAATAACATTTTCTCATCTTTTGTCTCTGTCTTTGTCTCTCTTTCTCAGTCTCTGTATGTACATATAACTATCTTTATGTGTTATAAATATATAAATTACAGAAATACAAAAATGTATACAGAAAAGACATATATAGATATATCTATATAGATAGATATAGATATAAGACATACATATTGATATACAAGGAAGAAGCAGCTAGATGTCACAGTGGATTTAATACTGAGACTCAAGAAGCCCTGTCCTCCTACACTTGCTAGCTGTGAGACTATGAGCAAGTCACATAATTTCTGTCTACCTTGGTTTCCTCAACTGTGAAATCTGGATAACAGCACGTACCCCCCAAAGTCATTGTGAAAGTCAATATGACAATATTTATAAAATGCTTATACCTGGCACATAGAAGGTGCTTAATAAATATTTGTTTCCTTCCTTCAAGGCTCAGCTCCGGTGCTATCTACTACAGGAACCCTTAAGAGATCCTCTTAGCTTACATAACAATAATGGCTAGCTTTCTTATAGCTTTTTAATGTTTACAAAACACTTTATAAATATAGTCAATCCTAAACTTGCATGGGAGTAACATTCTTAGAAAATGGAAAGCCAAAAATGAGAATATTGATACATTGAACCTATGGTAAATAGGAGAAAATATAGGAAATAGGTTCCTATGACCACCAAAAATTATAATCTTTTGTTAGAGACTACTGAAAATATACTTTTCTGCATTTAATTCTTTATAACAAAACATTAATTCTGATAATATGTACTTTTCCTAACACAGTAACCATGAAATAACCCATAAATGCAAATAAAATTGGTAACTTGCAAAACATTTTCTCACTAATAATTCCCTAGAATTTTGTGACCTTTTGTTCTAACATCTCGAATTAAAAAAAGGATTGATTTCAGACAATATTCATTTTCATACTACATGAACTCTACAGTACCACAAATACTGTGCAACAAATATAATTCTTAAAACCAGAACATTTTTTAACTTGAATCTTACCTTACACTATGTCAGATCATGGTGTGAGGACATTGTATGGTATACTATACTGCTGTAAACTTCTCTACCTTGGCTGACTTCTGAAAACTAAGGGTAGGGTTTCTGGGATTTTAGTCACTTCCATCAGAAAATGCTGAGACTTTCTCAAAATCAACTGTAACACTCTGCCCTTTATGGCTGGTGAATGGTACTCAGTATTATGAAGGACAGAACAGCTTTAAATACTCCATCAGAAACGTATTTGTGCTATTTGAGATCCATAAGGGTCTTGGAGTGTGGGAGCATAGCAGGGATGAGTCAACATTTAACCTTGAGTCAGAGGTTAATTATGGGATTGAGCTTCTGTGTCTCTAGTCAGCTGATCAATTATGCCAAACCACCCTAGTAGGATACAAGCCATTCCACAAACTTGCTCATATTGTACCTCTCATTTTTGTCTTTACTGAGCATAGCCACAAATGTGGGTGGCTGCCAATGAAAAAGTAAAAATGAAGTTGCTAATAAAATCACCAAATGCTTAAAGTCACAAAAGTTAAATAGGCAAATGTCAAGGTTTGACTTTATTATCTCATTTTATCTTCACAGCAATCCTATAAGGTAGGTGCTACTATCTGCTATTATCCTGGTTTTATAGGTGAGGAAACTGAGACTGAGAAAGGTTAAATGACTCCCTTAGGGTGCATCACTTGTAAGTATCTTAGGTATGATTAGAAATTAGCCCTTTAGGACTTCAAGTACACAACACTCTAGTATAGCTGCCTAGTTACTTGTTCCTGCTCTTTGCCTTCTCAAATATTTTAAATGTACACATCTGTTTTCACGTAATATAGATTAGCTTTTCAGTGGCAAAGACTTCTTTTTGTTTATTACATTATTATTTTTTTTGCTTTTGCCTCCCTCACCCCCTCCTTTCTGCAGTTCCTAGAACAGTGATTTGCTCATAGTAAGTGCTTGTTAGGCAGGAGACACACTGTAGTGGAAGTTGGAGCTTTTCTAGCACTAGCAGGTTCACTCTTGATCTGGGCAGCCAGAACAGCAAGACAGCTTCAGAAGGGTTAAATAATAATTTATTCTTATTCTTTTCAGGGGGGTTGCTGATAATGGGAACATCAACTCCTACAGCTTACCCTATTACTCTTCTCCCAGGGGCAGGGGAGAATGGGGTAACAACAATAGGAAGAAGCACAACTTGTATCTCTTTCCCCTAAGCCTCGATGGGGGCCCATTGAGGGAGTACAGCATTCTAACTTGTGCATTCCTCCTAAGCCTCAATGGGGGCCAGTTAAGGCAACAACAGCATTATACTGCCATATTACCCCCAAGCCTTGATGGAGCCTAATCAAAGCATGCAGAGCATTCAGCTGGCACAATACCTCCTAAGCCTCAATGGGGGTCAGTTGAGGCAGACACACATACATTCCTATATGTATTCTCCCCACTCACTGACCAGTGCTCACTTGATTTATAGGAGAGCACACAAAGAAGGCAATTTGCCAACAATAGCCTCACCAGTTTACATTAACTTTAGCAATATTATGCTGATTTAGCACTTCACAAGCACAGTCAAATATGTACAATTAAACTCACATGTTTACATTATCTCATCCTTATAACTCACTGCACAGTCACAGTAGAAACTATTTATAATGTGAAAACCTGGGAACTGGAGATTGTTTTGGCTATGGATCCTGGAAACTATCATCTAAAAAAGAATAACAAAATCCACCTTACACTGCTCAGTAATTTTTTTTTTGTTGGTTTTGTCTTCTATATAAAGTCTTTCTTTGCCCCCTTAATTCTAGGGCCTTCTCTCTGTTGATTATCCCCAATTCATCCTGTACACAGTTTGTTTATACATAGTTGTTTGTGTGTTCCCTCCCTGATTAGATTGTTAGCTCCTTTTTTTTTTTTCCTTTTTGGTGAGGCAATCGGGGTTAAGTGACTTGCCCAGGGTCATACAGCTAGAAAGTGTCAAGTGTCTGAGGTCAGATTTGAACACAGGTCCTCCTGACTCCAAGGTCAGAGCTCTATCCACTGTACCACCTAGCTGCCCAATTGTTAGCTTCTTTAGAGCAAGCACTATCTTTTGCTTTCTTTTGTATCTCCAGTTCATAGAACAGTGCCTGAGAAATAGTAGGCACAAACTAAAAGGTATTTCTGCTGACTAACTCACTTATTCTACTATTGTTACATTAGGAGAGCAATGGAGTTCTTCCATCAGGTAACTAAGCACTTTGATAAAAAGGAATATGATCCAAATCACAATTTGAAATATCAACCATGTTTCCCCCACGAGGATCAAATCAAAGAAATAACTAGGATAAGCAAATTCAGAGGGCTGATCGGGTGCAGCGAAATAGCAGATAAAACGCTCCAGTCAAAGCCAAGAAAGAGAGAGTTGGGGTGCTGTTCAGCACAGAGGCAGTTCAGTAAAACTGAGGGAAAGGGAAAAGGTGTTGGTAAATGAAAAAAATTGCACAAAAAGTCCTATTAGTGACAATTTTATTTTTTTTTAATTTTTCTTTAAAAAAGAAAAAAAATCAGCAACATGCTAGCTCTGCTAATGTCACTTATTCATATTCAGCTATGTGGAGGCTGTTGTGGGCTCAGAAAAGGCCCCAGAATATAATATAAAAACCCTTTGTTGAATTCTTTGATGAAGATTTTTAAGAACAGGATGCAATGGAATCTCATCTCTCAGGATTTTTTTTTTGTTTATTTATTTATTTTTCTGTGGGTGAATCTAAAAGACTCTGTGAGTTCATCCCTGAATGACACTTGCAGCTTGGTGACCGTAATAATACAATCCTCTTCAACTGTAATTCTATTAACCTCCATTACTTACAGTAACATTAAACAGACTCTGCTGTTCTATTCCTGGCATACATCTAAATTCTTCCATCCCCCAATCACTGGTGAATACCTATTATCTGTGTTTTCCTGGGATAAATAAATGACCCACATATTATCAAGGTCTTGGATTCTCTATTTGTGCACCACATTGCTCACAGAATCCTAATGTCTTGATATCTATCAGTTCCCTCTATTCATATATTCATAAAATGTTAGAGCTCACAGGGACCTTAGTCATTATCTACTTTAACCCTTCATTTTAAAGATTTAAATCATAATAACAACAGTAAAAAAAAATCAATGTTTATATAGCATTTTAAAGTTTACAAAAAACCTTTCTCATAAATTTAGAAATTGATGCCCAGAGCTGTGAAATTACTTGCCCAAGGTCAAAAAGCTGAGTAGTGCTAAGATCAGAATTTAAAACTCTTTGATGAATTTCAGAATGGCAGAGCTGAGAGGTTCCTTAGTGAGGATTTTATATCCTTTTACTATATGAATGAAAGATCAGAGGTCCAGAGAAAGGAAGGGATTCACCTAAGGTCACGTATCTAATTATTTTTGCAAGTCAGGAACTAGAACCTAAATTTCCCAAACCAGTACAGAACTTATTCCACTCCATCACCTTTAATCTAATCACATACTCAAGCTCTGTCTCTGAATTGGGATTACTTCAATTTGAAACATCCTTATCTATGACATATATACATAATTTAGTGAATAGAGAAGACCATTCAATAAACTGTAGCTCTGAATGGATGAAAATTTCCAAAATTAGAATTTCTAATTTCAAATTATTATTCTCTTCCAATTATTTTGAGTTATTAACACAACCTTCATATATTCCATTTCTCATTTTCTAGTGCCTTACTCCCCACTCCCTATAAATATGCCTACATTTATCCCATCCCTTGCAAGAAAGGGGGAAACTTCACTCAAACTTAGCAATCCTGTTGGCCATTGTTCTATATTTCTCCTTCCCTTCACAGTTAAACTCTGAGAAAACTACTTAAAAGGAGTACTCCTCTTAATTTGCTCCTTTCTAAACCATTTTCAGTTTGTCTTCCAACCTCATCACTCAACTGCAAATGTCTTTGCCAAAGTTACCATTTATCTCAATTGACAAATCTAACAGTCTTTTCTCAATCATCATCAACTTTTCTTCCTGTTTACGCTTTTGTTCTTATTTCTGTAAGTTTCTTCCCAGTCTTCTTTCCTGGTTCTTCATCCCTGACATGTTCCCTACCTGTGGGTGCTCCGGTAGGCTCTGCTCTAGATCCCAACTCTTTTCTCTCTAAAGTTATACTTCTCTTTATGATCTCATCAATTCACATTAATGCAATTATTTCTATGCAGAGTGATAAATCTGGTTTTATTCTCTGTCCTACATAACTGACTGCTTTTTAGAAATCATTGACTGGATGTTTGTTAGACATCTCAAACTCAACATGACCAAAACAATAGATACTCTTTTTCTTTTTTACCCCCAAATTCTCTCCTCTTCCGCACTTCTATATTACTGTTGAGGACACCACAATAATTGTTTTTACTTTGGTGTCATCATCTAATCTTTGTTCTCACTAAATCTATCTATAACATCTGTTGCCAAATTTTGTCATTTCTGACTCACAAAATTTCTCATGTACATCCCTATCTTTCTGCTTACAAGGCCACTACCCTAGTTTAAGTCCTCATCACCTTTTGTTTAGACTATTGCAATGTTCCTAATTGGACTCTATGTTTCACGTCTCTTGAAATTCTAATTGATCCTCAATTGAGCCACCAGTATGATTATCTTAAAAGTCAGGCCCAACCATGTCACCACCCATTTAATTAAAAAAAATGGTTTAATACAAAAACATTGATCTGACATTTAGAGTTCTTCCTAACCTGGCTTCTTAATAACTTTCCATTCTTACACTCTACACTGCCTCCACAGATTCTATGATCCAAGTCCATAAGCCTATTTGCCACTTCTCAGATATGGTGCTTCATTTCCTATCTTCCTACATTTGCCCTTGGATTTGCCCCCTGCCTGAGGAAGGAAGGGAGGGAGGGAGAAAGGAAGAGAGGAAGGAGGTAGAGAAGAAGGGAAGGAAGGGAAGGGAGGGAAGAATGGAGGGAGAGAAGAAGGAAGAGAGAAAGGAGAAAAGGGGAAAAGGAGACAAGGGAAAAACGAAGAAGGAAAAGTTTCCTTGCTTTCAAGCCTCATCTCAAATCTTCCTTTAAGAGAATTTTCCCAGTCCAGCTAGGTACACTGTGCTGACACATAGTGAGCTCTCAATAAAAGTTTTTTGACAATTATTTTAATATGAGTATTGCACCATACTATATGCTGTAGTTAGTTGTGTTGGTTTCTTATCCCCTTGTTATGCAATAAGCTATGTGAGGATAATCTAAATTTTCTACCTGCCCTGGAATTTAGCACTGTGCCCCAAACACAAGAAGAATTTGCATATTGGCTATTTTTGCTTTAAGATTATTGTAACATAGGGTATAAAATGTTGGACCAAAATCCTTAGGTTCAAATCCCCAGATTCTCATCAACTATACAACCATGGACAGCTTGAGGCCTCAGCTGCTTCATCTGGGAAATGGAAAGATTATTTCTTGCATTGTCTAACTCCCAAGATTTTGTGAGGAAAACATTTTGCAAACCATAATGTGCTACAGAATAGGTTATCATAATCATTCTGGAAATCTTAGTTTTTGAGCTCTGACAAGTCTTAGCTTCTAATGAGCTACCTGTGCATGGTAGAGTAACAAGAAAGCCCCAGTTTAGACTTCACAACTCTTCATTTCACCACAGGCCCCCAAGCCTTTTATCTATTTGCAAAAGTCAGATGGCTTCCACTGTAACAATTCACTTTAAGGCTTTGCTTAGCTGAGCTTGTTAATCTGTTCACCAAAAAAAAAACTTTCTCTATGATAAAGAGAAGTCACCATATCGAGGTCACTCTAATTACTCATTGCTATGCAGGAATTGCCCTTCAAAACCCACCTTTTCTCCCCCCCCCCCTTAATTATGATTTTGTTCCGTGGTATGGTAGAGATTAAATTGAATGTGCCGATCAAGGTAAGGAAGATGACAGTTTTAATGTGCCTTGAGAGAGGGCTTTAGCAAAATCTGATGGTGATAGTGTTTCATCTTGCACACCAATGGAAAATGAGCAGAGCATTTACGGAGATATTGTTTCCACTTTCTTTAGGGTAAGCTTAAAATCCCATTCCTTTGCTATGCTGCCAATGCTTCCAAATAGTGAGATATTTGAACTACTACTTATTATTTATAGTAGGCAACATAATGCTATAGGCTCCTTATTCTGAAGGAATACTTTTTACATGCTGAGTCTCACCCAGTGCCTTAGAATGGGGGATGAAAGATCCTTGAGCATTGTGAAATTAAAGTTATTATGATAGGGGTAGACAAAGCATTGGAGTTCCTAGTTTCTTCAAAATTTAATTTAATGTTTCTTACATGAAAATGTGTTTGATCCATTTGGTGATTTGTCTCTCCCTCCATGAAATTATCATTTATTTACCTTATATTTACTGTATGTATATTTTATATCCATCCATCCATCCATCCATCCATCCATCCGTCTATCTATCTATGTATCTATGTATGTATGTATGTATGTATGTATGTATGTATGTATGTATCTATGTATCTATGTATGTATGTATGTATGTATGTATCTATCTATCTATCTATCCCTTGAGAGAGAATATAAGTTCCTTAAAGGGAGTAGTTGTTTTATTTTTGCCTTTGGATTCTCAATGTCTAGAATATAGAAGGTGTTCAATAAATACTTTTTGGGTGATTTACTAGTTCAGAATCAGGTAGATTCAGGTTTGAATCCTAGTCCTTGCTGCTTAATAGTTATGTGATGTCAAGAAAGTCACTTAACTCCCCTTTTTTGGGTTTCAGGTTTCTCTTCTGTGAAATCAAATCATGGAATTAGGTGTTTTCTAAAGGCCTTGCTATTTCTGAGTGCTAAGATACTAACATAAATACAGTAAAACACATGGCTACATGATACCTAAAATCCTTTCTTCTTACTTCAAGATTATATTGTTTTTTTCATGCCCAAGTAATTAAGATCTTGTGCTAATTCTACTGCTTTAAAGTCTCTTGCTCTCTCAGTAAAGAAAGGGTCTGCTAATCATATGGATAATAAAACAACATTATACAGAGAATATTTAACCTACTGTGGAGAACAAATAGCTTTAAGTAATCCAAAGTCCTCAGGCTTCCATTTGTATAAATAGATGGAAGGTACACACACACACGCACACACGCACACACACACACACATTCATTAAAATAGTATCTCTAGAAACTTCTAGCAGCCAACTTTCACTGACTCTAAGTCTTGTCCAGATGTACCTTTGAGAAAGGGTCGAAAGCTCCTCAAACAGTGTGAAATAAAAATCATTATGGAGGAAGTGACCAAAGCAGTGAGCTCTCTAGCTTCTTCAAAGTTCAACTCAAGAACCATTTCTTACATGACGTCTTTCTTGCATCCCTCCATATTTATAAGAACTATGGGGCAGCAAGGTGGTGCAGTGGATAGAGCACTGGCCCTGGACTCAGGAGGACCTGAGTTCAAATCCAGCCTCAGAAACATAACACTTGCTAGCTATGTGATCCTGGGCAAGTCACTTAACCCCATTGCCTAACCAAAAAAAAAAACAAAAAACAAAAAAACAAAAAAAAAATATATTTATAAGAACTAGATAAAGGCACTAAATAACACACTGTCAGATTCATGTCTAGATAAACTAGTTTGGGGTCAGGGTTTACAGTCATATAAAAGAAAGTATGTTGGACTTGTAAACAAAAAGTCTACACGAGAATCTTAGCATTAGTACTTACTAACTCTGGGACCTTGTGCAAGTCATGTAATTTAGACCCCCCAGTCATCTCCTCTCAAAAACGGAGCATGATATTTGTGTTTTTCCTACCTCAAGAAATTGTTTGAATAATTGAATGAGATGTAGGAGAATTAATTGGTCTCTGACCCATTGATTTCCCACCCCTTAGTTGATGCAGTCACAGAAAGCAAGAGGCAGAAAATATAGGTAATGAGATGTAAGTATTGTCAAACAAAGATACATTAATAACTTGTCATCATTCCTTGAAAAAAGAATAAAGAAGTTTCTACTTGAAAAAATGTGAACAAGAAGCTAAATATTTTGGCTTGGAAATAAATGATTGTCCATACCTAAAATGCAGCTGCACTCACCAGCTCTAGATGTCATTTGAGTTAGAACCCAATGACTGAGGATGATTCAAGATCCTGAGAAGAAATTAATTTTACCTCTTGGGGGGAGGTGGAAATGAAATTCTTTATCCTCTTCCATTCTCATTAGCTATGGTACTTGGAAGTAAAGCTACAAGACAAGCAGTAGACCCAACATTCAGCAAGGAAGAGATAAATGTTATCCAGACAGTCATGGACACAGAGACAATTAAGACAGGAAACAGCTTCAAGAAGCATTGCTCTTGAAGTTTATTCATTGTTATATCCAACTCTTTATGACTCTATAGACCATAGAACACCAATACTGCCAGTGGGATTTTCTTGTCAAAGTTCTGGAGTAGTTTGACATTTCCTTCTCCAGTGGATGATGGCAAACAGAGCTTAAATGACTTGCCCAGGATCACATAGCTAGTAAGTGTTTAAGGCCAAATTTGAACTCAGGTCTTCCTGACTCTAGGCCCAGTGCTCTATCCACTGAGCCACCTAGCTGCCTCTTCAAGAAGAATTACCACCTCACCCCAACCAACAACAGAGAAGAGAGCAGACCATGGATTTAAAGGAGAACTAGAACTGGGAATCAACAGTCGAGGTGAGGAGAAGAGCTGACCTTAGAAGCCCAGATGAGCAACTCATCCAGGTTGAATCCATATGAGGTTCCATGAGGAGAGAAAAGACATAAGTGTCATGATGTATTGGAGACATGAGTTTTCCTTGCCATATGCGTTCCCTATATTCCACCATACTACCAGTGTACTCTAAGTTTTGGTCCACTCTTCCCACTATGACTTGCTGTATTTGTGGGAGAATTCTCTCTGGGATTGTGGGGAGGACATTGTTGTAGTTTTTCTTCTTACTGCCATTGTAATAAATGCATTTGCTTTGAACTAATTGTGTCATAATAATCTCTTCACTCTCTCTCTCAAATCTTTCCCCTATAGCCATTCTACTGCGCTTTCCCCAACCCAGCTGTTTCCTTGGTAGGCTCCAAAGTGAAAATCACCTGAAAGATCCACTCTCCCACTCACCTCCACTTTAGAAAAATGGAAATTGATCAACGAGGTATATTTTACATTCACTGATTATTAATTATCTACTTAGTACATTACCCTGTGTCTGGGTCCCAAAGTGATATGTGGTTTAGATAAGACAATATCCATACCCTCATAAATCTTATGTTGAATAGGATATATATAATGCATACTCATATAAGAATAATATAAAATGTATGATAAGAACATGAGAGGTAAAAGAAAAGTACTATGTTAAGATTGAGAAGGCAGTGTTTCTTCCTGAATGGGGAAATCAAAAAAGACTTCATTGAGCAAGCAGCTCTGTTTTTTTTTTTTTTTTTAAGAGATGAGTTGTAATTTAATGGACAGAGGATATTACAGACAAAATTAAAGGACAGGGGAGTGTTCGTGGAAAACCATGGGAAGTTTATGGGAGCAAAGTGAGTAGCAACTTGGACTGTCCTACCTTTCTAGTCTTTTTATATATCTTATACACTACCCCCTCCCCACCCAGTTATTTTTCAATCTAATGACCCTGTCCTCCTTGCTGTTCCTCGATCAAGACACTCCATCTCTCAATATGGGCATTTTCACTGCAGATGATCCATACCTGTAATGTTTTTTCTCCTCATCTCTGTCTCCTGGCTTCCTTGAAAGTCCTGGCTAAAACCCCTCCTTCTACCAGAAGTCTCCTACTTCCTTACCTTGATCAATTATTTCCAATGCATCCTGTATACCTTTTGTTTGTACAT
Source organism: Vombatus ursinus (assembly GCF_900497805.2). NCBI lineage: Eukaryota > Metazoa > Chordata > Mammalia > Diprotodontia > Vombatidae > Vombatus > Vombatus ursinus. The sequence continues at coordinate 14,329,167 of NW_020954556.1, forward strand.
AGTTATTTGCAGGTCTTTCTCGTTTGTCTGTGACTTCCTTGGGAGGAGAAATAATCTTTTGCCTTTCATTGTATCCCCAGTGCTTAATACTGTGTCTGGCACATTGTAGATACTTAGTAAATATTTACTGATAGAACTGTGGTGGAATGGAGGATGAGATAAATTTGGAGAATTAGGAAGGAGCTAGATTAGGAAGTATCAGACATCATTCCAAGCAACTCATTTGACTGAATGATTGATCCCTGAGATCCTTTACTCCATCTTTACAGGCAAAACCATAGTGACTTGTAAAAATAAACAAACAGCTCTCTGCATTGCCTATAATCTTATGTTCAGCATATAAATAGAATGTTTCTAACCCATGTGTAGCTTGAGCTTCCTATCATTGAGTTCTTTTCATTTGTATTTTATCATTGTACTGCCCAGAAACTGGTTAACAGGCATCTTGCCCCACAACTTGCCATTCCTCTATTATATATCTTACATTCAAAAGTAGAATTTATGTGTCTCGTTTGGCAGAAAGCTGAAACACAAAGCTTTCTGGTGGAAATCCAGCACATCACCATCTTTATTTATCTACCAGGCTAACCTTGTATGGTGTGAAGCAGTTTTAATATTAGATTTCCTTGTTTTGTTTTTTGCAAAGCCAGCTATATAGTGCAGCAAAGGATATTGCTGCTTGAATTAAATATAAGCCACTGAAACTAAAGTAGAGCACAATGAATTGTACACCTTTGGAGACCAGATGTTAGCTGCTTCTCACATGCTTAGAACCATTAAGGTCAATTAATTTCCCAATATCTATTCTACAATGGTAGTAAAAGCTCACATCTCTATAAGACGTTAAGATTTACACAGCACTCTCTTCAACAACCCCCCATAATATGTACTACAAAAATTATCCCAAATTTGTAGATGAAGAAATTGAGGCTTAAGGAATTTAAAGAACTTGTTCTAAACACATATGTATTTACAGACTTGAGAAATATGAAATCACATGCAAGTGAGAGCCAGTGAAAAACAAGGATGCAGAACATTTCTGGGTCATATGACTGCAAGTAGTGCAAAATAATAAAGATGTTAATAAGATCAAATGAGAAACAGAAAGCTTAAGTAACATTTATAAAATGAAGAACAGGATAGTTATTTCAAGGGAGTTGGCCTCTAGCTTCTTGGCAAAACTGGAAAATGGCAGGGCTAATCCATAATTACTGGCTGAAATGCTTTGCAACAGTACATAATTTACTACAAAAGAACTTTAGCATCATTGTTTTAGTAATAAGCCTGAGTTTTTTTCTTAAAAGAAGGACTCATATGTCTGTTGCCAAAAGATGAGATCACTAGCAGCCACTTCAAATAATAATAACAGTTTACATAACACTTTAAGGTTAATAGAGGTTAAGTGATTTACCTAAGGTGAAACAGCTGGTAAGTATCTGACCCAGATTTTGAACTCAGGTCTTCCTGACTCTGGGTCCAGTGTTCTATGCATTGTGCTATCAAGCTGCCTCGTATATAATTCAGTATGACCTACCTGAAAAAAAATTACTGAAGTCATACAAGGACAGGATGAAATCCTTATCATTCTTATCATCCTATCTGCCATTAGAGATATACCAAAGAACCTTTGAGTGAACTTACAGAAAATGAACTTTTATATACAAATATTTTTATTCAGCTATAAGAATTATTTCACTCAACCATTCTATCATTCACAAAATACTACTTGCAAAAGGATAATAGCAGGGTAGAGACTTTTCCCAGAAGAGTTTCTTTTTGAACTCAATCAAATGAGATCAGAATGATTTTTCTTTAACAACTTTAAGAATAACAACACATTTAGATCAATTAACACTAACAGAACATCAGTCTGAATATACACTTCTCAACATTGTGAAATGAATGAAAATGAATCTAGAAATTGTTCAAACAAAAACATGTATATTGTTAATGAAACACAGGGCTCATCACCCAAAGGTAGCTGTAAAGAGGCTAAAATTTCTTTATCCAAAAAAAAGAGGGTTGATAGATGTTTTCATGTAACACCATAAACAAGGTTTTTTTTTTTAAAAGTACAGAAATGTTTTTGGAAACAAACAGACTTTACTTCACAAAACAAATATGACTATAAGGTCATATTGTGGATTTATCAAATATAACCAACAATGTTTTATCTCTACATGGGACCTCTGAAACGGTTAAAAAACAGGAATGGAATCCAAAAGGGTTCCATCTGACATCCCTAAGGACTTAACCAATTATATGTTGACAAAGAAGCGTTGAACAAATTACCACCTCATGCAGATTTGCTTATAGTAATGAAAGGTTTTATGACAGTGATTCAGGATCAAATCTTTACTCCCTGAAAAGTTATCCTGAAGGAGCCCAGATCTATTGATTGATGCAGATTATGCATTGAAGTAGCAAGAACTGTGCAACTTAAAACTGAAGATAGAAAAAACTTAATATCTACCAAATATATAGAATGATACAATCAGATAGCTAGAATGATACTCCAGAAACTTACTATCCTTCATAAATCAATAAACAACAAATTCCTATATACAAATACACACTATGAAATACCCTTGAGAATTCAACAAAATAAATTGTACTGTGACTGGAGCATTATTATAGTTGAAGCTCTTACCCACAACTACCTAAATATAACATCAATAAAAAATAAATAAATAAATAAAACAGTGTTTTTAATAGATGTCACAGTGCCCAATACTCATAATTTCCAAATATCATAAACAGAAAAAAAATTCAAGTCAGAAATTCCTTGTAGAAGAAATTAAAAGTATGACAGAATAGAATGCAGGTACAACATCCCTGTAATCTTATATAAGAATTGAATTGTCCTGAAAATGCTAAAAGGTGAGTGTGTGTGTGTGTGTGTGTGTGTGTGTGTGTGTTCTGAAAGAAGTGAACAAAATTACCCTCCTGAGGTGAACTCCAGAGACTGATTTCAGTAGGTTTCCTTAGCTTGGCAGTTTCCAGTGAGCCTGTTTGCCTCCTTTACCTTACTGTCCCTTACCAGACCCCTCAGTATTGCACTATGATTGTACATCTCATAGAGTCTATGAGACATAGACCCTCTCTTCCTTAGAAACAGCTCTGCTTCATAGCATGCTGGCTCCATTTCATTCTTTGTCACCCATTTTGCTGTAAATTACCCCTAGAAAACCGTAAGACCAGCTGCAGCAACTAGTTTCCTTCATTGTTTCCTTTTTCCCTTTTATTGGTACAAAAAGACTTAGATGCAGAAAGTGGAGTATTTCCAGAGTCCTGAGAAAATTCTCCTCCCTGTCAGGCCTAATGGGCAGATTACTTTGATTTGGTGAGAGAGTTATACTCAGAAAATAACTTGTTCATCTCCCATAAAAATAATAATATGAATTTTTCTTTAATCATCAAGGAAACTTGATGGCCATTTTCTCTTCCTATATGCAAAGGTATAAAATGCTTTCTAGTTATTTTTGTTTGATTTTTTTCCCTTTTCCTCTCTTTTCACCTGTGTTAGTGTAATCACCTGTTTTATGAATACTCATCTTTTTTTTTCTGTTTCACACAATGATAGTTTCAATAATATTTAGCTTATGAATGATGCCTTTAAAATAGATACGAGAAAACATTTATGCCAGACTTATCGTGGATTCCATCCACTTTAGTATCTACCCTGGAGTGCTGGAGTAAAATGGCTACTTGCTTCACTATTAATTGACTCCTTACTACTATTATCTAACACTGACCTCAACAGCCCAAATTGGTGAGTATTGGCCCTGTTGACCACTACCTCCCCCAAATTCCACTGCAGTGTGTTTGCGTATGTGCTTCGTTTGCCTTCCCTTCCCTTCCCTTCCCTTCTCCCTACCCTTTTATGAAAATTGCTGACAGATACACATTATGAAGTCAGAAATGTGTAACAAGTTGGTAGAAGACAATAACCTTATTTTCTTCTTCAGTTTTAGCTCTTCAATTCATTTTCACATCATAGTGAACATGATCATGGCAATGAGGTAGATTTCATAGCCTCAACCTCCACACTGTTCTAGTGTGGTTTCCTTGGTGGTGCCCTCTAATAGGTTTTGGTGACACAGGATCCCCATAACAAACTAAATTCGAGTTACAAAGAATTTCTCACCTTGTCCAAAATGGTGGTTTGTTTAGATTTAGCCCTAGACTTGAAGACCACACACAATAAACTTAATATAATTCTTAGGGTAGTCTACCCAACTTTTGTTAGACCATCCTTTGATAGATGTGACAGATCATTATCCCCAAGGGCAGAATTATCTGTCTGCCTTTGGTGAAAAGAGAGAAAAAGGGAAAAAAATTCAAAGAAAAACAACAACTTGAAAGCATTTTATACCTTAGCAGAAAGGAGTAGAAATGACCATCAAGTTTCCTTGAAGAGATGAAGTCCTTAAGCCAGTGGCTGAGAGAAACTTCTTAACTTTACATCAGCACTGATAAAGTTGTACCTAGATCATCTTAAAAATATATTGGATTATAGTGGATTACGTAAACAACAAGATAGAGGACTAAACAATTTTCTCATCTTCATGACCTCACAGACTTTTTAATTAATTAATTTTAGTTTTCAACAGTCACTTCCACAAGATTCAGAGTTCCAAATTTTCACCCCATCTCTCCCCTCCACCGTACCAAGATGGCATACATTCTGAATACCCCTTCCCCCAATCTGACCTTGCTTCTTTCACCCCTCCTTCTCTTATACCCTTCCCCTTCTATTTTCCTGTAAGGTAGGGTAGATTTCTACACTCCTTTGCCTATATAGCTTATTTCCCAGTTGCATGTAAAAACAATTTTTAACATTCGTTTTTAAAACTTTGAGTTCCAAATTCTCTCCCTTCCTCCCTCCCCACCAACCCTCATTGAGAAGGCAAGCAATTTGATACAGGTTATACGTGCGTAGTTATGTAAAACACTTCCATAATAGTCATGTTGTGAAAGACTAACTATATTTCCCTCCATTCTATCCTGCCTACCATTTTTTCTATCCTCTCCTTTGCTGCTGTCCTTCCTCAAAAGTGTTTGCTTCTGATTATCCCCTCCCCAATCTGTCCTCACTTCTATCATTCCCCCCTTCTCATCCCATTCCCCCCTACTTTCCTTTAGAGTGAGATAGATTTATACACCCAATTGAATGTGTATGTTATTCCCTCCTTAAGGTAAATCCGATAAGAGTAAGATAAACTCATTTCCTCTCACCTTCCTCCCCTTCCCCTCCACTGGAAAAGCCTTTTCTTGCCTCTTTTATTTGAGATAATTGACCTTATTCCACCTCTCCCTTTATCCTTCTCCCAGTACATTCTGCTTTCACCCCTTTATTTTATTTTTTAGATATCATCTCTTCATATTCAACTCACCCTATGCCCTCTGTATATATGTGTACATGTGTATGTATGTATGTATGAATGTACACATATATGTATAACCTCCAACTACCCCAATACTGAGAAAAGTCTCATGAGTTACAAATATCATCTTTCTGTACAGGAATGTAAACAGATTAACTTTAATAAGTCCCTTATAATTTATCTTTCCTGTTTACTTTTTCATGCTTCTCTTGAGTCTTCTATCTGAAAGTCAAATTTTCTATTCAGCTCTGGTCTTTTTATCTAGAATGCTTGAAAGTCCTCTATTTTGTTGAAATTCCATTTTCCCCTCTGAAGGATTATACTCAGTTTTGCTAGGTAGGTGATTCTTGGTTTTAATCCTAGCTCCTTTGACTTCCAGAATATCATATTCCAAGACCTCTGATCCCTTAATGTAGAAGCTACTGAATCTTGTGTTATCCTGATTGTGTTTCCACGATACTTGAATGGTTTCTCTCTGGCTGCTTGCAATATTTTCTCCTTAACTTGGGAACTCTGGAATTTGGCCATAAGATTCCTAGGAGTTTTCTTTTGGGGATCTTTTTTCAAGAAGTGATCAGTGGACTCTTTCAATTTCTATTTTATCCTATGGTTCTAGAATATCAGGTCAGTTTTCCTTTGTAATTTCTTGAAAGATGATATCTAGGCTCTTTTTTTTTACAGTGGTTTTCAGGTACTCCAATAGTTTTCAAATTATCTCTCTTGGATCTATTTTCCAAGTCAGTTGCTTTTCCAAAGAGATATTTGACATCATCTTCTATTTTTTCTTTCATTCTTTTGGTTTTGTTTTATAATTTCTTTATTTCTCATTGAGTCATTAGCTTCCATTTGTTTGATTCTAATTTTTAAGGAAATATTTTCTTCAGCAAGCTTTTGGACTTCCCTTTCCATTTGTCCAATTCTGCATTTTAAGGCATTCTTCTCTTCATTGGCTTTTTAGACCTCTTTTTTCTAATTGGGTTAGTCTATTTTTAAGGTGTTATTTTCTTCAGTATTTTATGATTTTCTTTCATCACTCTCATTTTTCTTCCCAATTTTTCCTCTACTTCTCTAACTTGCTTCTCAAAAAATTTTTGAGCTCTTCCATGGCCTGAGATCAATTCACATTTTTCTTGGAGACTTTGGATGTAGGAGCTTTGACTTTGTTGTCTTCTTCTGGTTGTATGTTTTGATCTTCTTTGTCCCCAAAGTAAGATTCTATAGTCTGAGTTTTTTTTTTCCTTCCTGTCATTGTTCATGCTCCCAATCAATTACTTGACTTTTTAATTCTTTATTAAGGTAGAGCTCTGCTTCCAGTGTGGAGGGTGTACTGTTCCAAGCTTCAGGGGTTTTGTGCAGCTTTTTTTGAGACAGTGCTAGGGACCTGTAAATTTTCAGTTCTTCCAAGGTTGTATGATCAAAGGCAAGGTGTTTACTCTTTTCCTGGCCTGTCCTCTGGTCTATGAGTGACCACAAGCACTCTTTTCTACCTTGGAACTGTGAGGTGGATTCCCTCTCCACCTCTGTCACAAGCTCTGCCATACGAGAGCTCCTCCCTATCCCAGGATTGCCACTCAGGACTGTGACCAGATCCAAGCATGGGCAAAGGAAGATAATCCTGCCTCAGTGCCAGCAAAGTGATCCCTTCAATCCCGCTCTGATCAGTCACTTGATCCCCTTCACTGTCTATTTGGCAGACAGCTACAGAAGCACATGTGGAGGCTGTGGCCACCACCCTGGGGTTGAGCTAGAGCCAGGGCTTGACTGTGCTTGTCTCTCACCTAGGTCTGACAGACCTTTCCTACTCACATTCTAAGTTGTCTTTGGGGTTTCTGGGTTGAGAAAGCTGGAAACACCACAGCTGCCCATGATTTAGTCTCCTGAGGCCTGCTCTGAGTTTGCTGGGGCCCCATCTTTGCCTGCATATCCTCACTGAGCTACTCTTCTCTCCCAGACTGGCACAACAGACCTTTCTTATCAACCATCCAGGTTGTCTTGGGCTGGAAATTTGTTTCACTCTGTCTTTTTTGTGGGCTCTGCTGCTCTAGAATTTGTTTAGAGTCATTTTTTACAGGTATTTGGAAAAGGTTTGGGGGAGAACTCGAGCAAGTCACTGCTTTTACTCCAACATCTTGGCTCTGCCCTGAAAACTATTACAAAACAGAAATTAACACCCAAAATAAAGCAATTTCAACAGTCTTTTTAGTCTTGGACACCTGGAATCCAAAAGAAGGTTAAAAAAAAACCAAACTGTGAACTAATGCCTAACCTGAGATCACAGAGTATCCCCTAAGGCTGCACTAACTAACCCAAAGACCAAGGACAAAACTCAAGTTTGGAAACAAAAACTTGTATATCGTTAATGAAACACAGGACTCATCACTGTAAGGTATCTGTTAAGAGAATAAAAGGGTCCCAAAATGAAATTATTAACCAAAAATAGTAAATAGCTATAGTTGAAGAGAAAGAGAGGAAGGGGGAATCTACTTGACTAACTGAAATGATTAAAAAAATAGAGAAAGAGTTAAACACTTAAAAGCAAGAGGAAAAAGAATGAGCAAACCATCAATAAAAAATGATTTAAAAAAAGAAAGGGGATCAGGGAATGAGAAGAAGCTATTCAGTAGAAATAGGACCAGTTTAAAAAAAATATTAAAGTAACTGATCAGATATTACTGTGTTTTCAGTGGAAAAGGGAAAGATTCCTAACTTGACAACAACCCAATATTAGGCAAATGGAGGCAACTATAGATTTAATTCTCATAACTTTAAATGTAAATATACTAAAAACCAAGAAAAAGAAAAAGGTGGACAATGGGTAAGTGAAACATTTTTTTAAATAGATATAGACAAAATAAACTTAAGGATACGGGAAAAATACTATGCATAGAATCAATTTGAAAAAAGCAAGAGTTCCAATTGTGTGATTTGACAAAACTCTACACACACACACACCTCAAAAAAAATTCAAGAAAATACCATGAAAGAGATTACAGAAATTTCTTCAAGAAACCATTTATTTTGACCCAATAACATTTACATCAGTGATGCAAATGCCTTCAATATTATATATTTATATCTATAAATAACTATAAATATAGATATATAACTATATGTACATATATGTACATATATGTACATATGTACATATGTGAACACACACATGTATGGATTAACAATACATCGTGATGAAACAAAATACAGACAACAAACCAATATCAACAACAAAATTAGATGTTCTAAATGTCTCAGTTTAAATTCATAATAGAATAATTAACTTAGCTATAAGAAGATGTAGACAGTAACACAATGACAGGACACTTCAATTTTCCTCCCTTCATTTTGAATTAATTTAACAAAAATAGGAAACAAATAGGAAAATATGGAACTGAACAAATTGCTGAAGAAACTAGGGCTAAAAGATTTATGACTTCTTCTAAATAAGACTACAAAAATATAATAGGGCACAGAGATATTACAAACAATGTAAAAATACAGAAATAGTAAATATATCATTTACAGACTATAATACAATGGTTCAGGGACCACAAGGAAAAGACACAGACCTAAATGTTGACTTAAAAACGAAATCCTAAATAATAAGTGGGTCAAATGACAAATCAGACACAATTAACAATTATGTAAAAAATTAATAATGATGAAAAAACTTACTAAAATTTCAGGAATGCAGCTAAAGCAATCTTCAAGAGAAATCAAAATTTAAAAAGAGATTTGTGACTTGGATATGAACTTAAAAATTTAAAGAGCCAACAAATTAACAAAAGTAAAATAAAGATAAAATAGATACTAAAAATTGGAGGAGAAATAAGTAATTTGGAAATATACACACACAGAAGTAGGAATTATAAATAATTCTAAAAGCTGTTTCTTTGAAAATCTTGAGGGGCAGCTAGGTGGCACAGTGGATAGAGCAATGGCCCTGGATTCAGGAGAACCTGAGTTCAAATCCGGCCTCAGACATACATAACACCTACTAGCTGTGCCTGGGCAAGTCACTTAACCCCATTGCTTAGCCAAAAAACAAACAAAACTAAAATCTTGAGTTAATTGGAGTTAAAGGAAAAAGCCAGATTATCAACTCAGCAAAACAAGGTGAAATTATAACAAAATTAAGAAAAAAAGACTAATCACATTATGCACAATTATTTTTTAGCAAACTTGTTAATCCAAAAAAAGTATACAAACACTTTAAAAATATATAAAATACTCAGACTAACAAAAGACCAGATGGAGATAATAATAAAATAAAATAAATGTATTAGAAAGGAAAATTCCATTTAATTAATTAAAAAACAGCTGGGGATGTTCCTCACAAAGCACACAAAAGACTTGTATGGATTTAATTATAAAGTTCTCCTCAAAGAAATAAAGAACATCTTAAATTACTGTATATTCAGTGCTCATGGCTAGGCTATGCCAATATGATAAAAATTACAACACTATCAAATTATTTTAATCTTTTAATGCTCTACCAATCATATTATCAAGGGATAAGTTTTAAAATGTCACAAAATACTACAACATTAATTTGGAAAAGCAAAAGATCTATAATATCAAAAAAATGATAAAAAGTAGTAGACCTAAAAGAAAAAAAATAACACTTCCAGACATCAAACTATATTATAAAGCATTAATCATCATGACTCTCTGGTATTGGGTAAAAAAAAATAGAGAGATCAATGGAATAGACTGGACAAAGGAGTATCAAGAAGAATAGAACTTAACTGTATTTGATAAAGTAAAAAATATAAAGTACCTAGGAAAAATTCCTTATTTGATAAAAACTTCTGGGGAAACTGAAAGCAATCTGTAAGAAATTAAGCTTAGACCAGTACATTACAACAAATCCCACAATACATTTTTAGTGTAAATGTGATTTCAATATTAAAAATCATATCACAGAAAAAATTAGAAGAGAAACAGATCATATACCTCTCACAGCTATTGGCAGGTGAAATATTCACAACCAAAAAAGGGATAGAAGCAATTACAAAAAAATAAAATAGATAACATTGATTTAAACTGAAACTAAAAACCTGATAGACACAATCAAAAGGATCAGAAGGAAAGTGGTAGAAATGAAAAACTAAATTTTGTAGCAAATTCTTTAAAATCTTCTCATTTCTCAACTTACCGCACTACTTTAAGAGTAGTCTTATTTTCCAGAAATCTTATTATTGGGAAGACCTTATCATCCTGCAAAGTCCTATCAGCCACCTCATCATTGCCCTCTGTCACCTGATTGGAGGGTGGAGCCATGAACTCCAAATCCTCCACTTAAGGAAGGAGTTCAGCCCATAACTGTTCCTCATTCTTCATCTGGCTGAAGTACTTTGGCACTTCTCTGTTTTACACGATAGCATATGAATAAACTATATCAAACTGACTACCATTTTCAGAAGAGGGAAAGGAGAGAGGGAAGGAGGGAGAAAAATTTGGAACTCAAAATCTTGTAAAAATAAATGCTAAAAATGTTCTTAATATGTACTTGTGGGAAAAATAAAATACTATTTAAAGCAAAAAAAATACTAAAAAAAGGTTTTGATAAGAATAACATACCCATATACACCAAAATATTTATAGTCACACTTCCTATGGTAGTAAAGAATTAGAAACAGAGTAGATGTCAATAGATTGAGAAATGGACAAACAAATTGTGGTACATTCATGTACATGTGCTATAAGAAATGATATATGTGATAAATACAGAGAAGCATGGAAAGATCTATGTTAACAGATACAGAGCTAAGTAAGTAGAGTTAAGAAAACAATATAACAAAAACTATAATGTAAATGTAAAAAACAACTGCACAAATACAAAAAACACAAAACCAAAAGTAATTGTAACTAAACGTTAAAGCTCAAGCATGACCAGAAAAATATAGATATGGGTATTAATGGCTTCTGAACTTGAAAGTATTTCATACATGTATTATATTTTCCAGGGGCACATATGTGAGAGTAGTTACCCAGAGGCTACATTTTTTTTATAAAAATAGGACATACATCATTGTGTACAATAGTCACATTGATTAGGGATCATGAAATTTAAAACTGAGGAAATAGGCCAGGTGGGACTAAATGATTTGACCAAATTTACACAGCATATAAATGGAATGGGGGTGTGGTACCAGAACTTACATCTTCAGACTCCCAGTGCAATATAATGGATTGGACTAAGAATCAGGACAACCATGTTTAATCTTGGTTATTCTACAAACTAACTGTATGACCTTGGGTACATGACCTAACACCTCTTTGACCATTTCATTACCTGTGAAATGGTGATAGTAGTACCCGTACATTTTGTCAAACATGGCTATCCATCTATCTATCTGTTTACCTATCTAAATCTATAGACCTGTAGATGTTCTGTTTAATTTCAAATATAATTCCATAGATATATAGATCTAGAAATGGATAGACAGATATAGATAGATAGCTAGATATATTGATAGATATACATATGCATATGCATGCACTGGTCCTGTCCTCTGTCTATCCCCTACAAATGATAAGCCTAACCATCACCCAGGGAAGCAATTCCATTGGAGAAGAGGCTAGCAATCTTCACCAACTGCTGACCTCTTTCAAACTATGGGATGCACAAGCCCGTGTAACTGAAGCAAGAAAGCATGCTTAGGGAGAGATGAGAGGTATCATATGTCAAGCAAATCAAACCACCGCCATTTTGATCACAACCTTTCTTGAAATCCCAAAGTAGATAGTCCACAACTTTGTTGGGAGGGGGAGCATAATAAACATATGTATATAGATATATCTAAATGTTTGCTTAATAAACATATAGATCTATGTGCACAAAACACACAGGGAACTACACGGATATAGACATACTCATCCATGCAAAAATGTAACTAAAAGTAAAAAAAAAAGCCTCAGACATCCTCTAATTTAAGGATTCTTAATCAAAGGTCCATAGGATGTCAAAGAGTCTGTGAGAGATTTGAGAGGGTCTATGAACTAGGTTGAGAAAAAATACATTTTTATTTTCTCTAGCCTCTAACTGAAATTTAGCATTTCCTACAATTATTTAAATACATTATTCTGAAGAGTCTACAAATTTTATCAAACTGCTAAAGAGGTCTATGACACACACATGTGCACACACACACACACACACACACACACACACATATACACACACACACAAATCTCCAGTCTAGTCTATCCTCATTTTCCAGCTAAGAAAATTGAGCAATGTGACTTTCTCAAAGTCACATATATTAGTAGCAGAGCTAGGATCAGAAACCTCAAAGCCCAGAGTCATTTCTACTTCACTGAGTTAGGTTACAATGCTTTCTTGGAGAATGGCCTTGATATCTAAGGGCAGATTCAAGGCAGATTTTTCAAGATAAATGGAATCAACACAAGTGAATAACCTAATTAGGGGATTCGCAATGTTGAGTAATGAATAACTCCTAAGCTCTAAGATAATAACAATAGCATTTACATGTGTTCTCCCCACCTCCAATAATGCTGCAGTGAACTTCAAAATTAAAAAAAAAAAAAATGTTTGATTGCTCTTAGTGGATATCTTGATGCAGTCCTAGTGTACTGGGGGTATGTCTCTATCCTCTTCCTACTCAAGGGATGCCAATAGCAACACAACCATGATCAAAGTTTGCACCTGTGCAAAAATTGTATTTGGCAATAACTGGTAATTCTTTCATTATTATTAATTTTAATGAAACTAGTCATTTTCCACCTGACTGGTTTCATAACCAATGCTACTCTTCAGACAAATCCATGCTGGGAATAGGCAGTTGGAAATTCTAAAAGGCTATAATTTCTCCTGATTTCTCCCTCTGAGTTTTCTGCCCTGTCCATCCCTACTCACCCCACCAACCCCCAAAACACACACACACACCCCTCCCTTTTTTTCCTTAAAGAAAGTAAATGTCTCAATTTAACTTTCCCAATAAAATTCACATTTTGTGAATTAGATATTTATTATTTTATTTTCTTCTTCTTTTTTAATCTAGTTCATTGGAGTTTACATAAATACAATTCTAGGACTAACGTTCCTATTAGTCCTTCATATTAAATATTCTGTGGTCTATTGGGCAGGTGGATAAAATGGTTACTTTTTGTAATTATATAAAATTATTTCCATATAAACTCATCTTCCATAGACTTACTGAAATCATTTTCATTATAACTTGAGTAATAGAAAGAATGACAAGGATGAGATATACTTCATCCTATTTCATTATGGTTTTGATTTCTTTTTTAAATATATATATATATATATCTCCTTTAAAAATAAATATATGTATATATTATCCCAAATTTTTTGTAACATGTTAAACTTTACCAAGGGTTATTTTCATAATAACCTCTGAAGTCAGAAAAAGAACAAATGGATTCATAACCTTGGAATTGTGGCCAAAGGATGTGGCAGCTGACAATGAGAAAGAAAAGAGAAAACCCCAAACCTGTGAAATAATGGCATTTCTCATAGACTTAAAAACTAAAAATAATACCAAACTAGACAAGTCTCTGATTTCCCTCCAGAGTATTTGGAGGTTGAATTTACATGTTGTCTACCCTTTATTATCTAAGTGTCTTGAGGGAAAGAATGAGTATCACCTTTCTTTGTGTCTCCAGAGTTTAGCATGATACCTGGGATTTAGAAAGTGCTTAATAAATGACTGTTTGATTGACTAATTGATTGAAAAAATTACTGGTTGAAGAGGTGCAGGAAAGCTTAGCCTCTAGAGACAAGTTTCCAGTTTTGGTCAGAATTCATGTGAAGGAGACTTTTCTTTGAAGCCATTTTTCACAAATATTCACTAAAGTGAAAGTAGGTGAGGCAACTATCTTTGCTGAGCAGTTCCCCACTTCCCTCCCCAAGTGCAGTCAGCATGTTCTCCTCACATGCTTGACAGCAAGCCTGCAAGCTGTTGGCATTTTTCACTTTCCAGTTAATTTAAAGGCTTTCTTTGAAATAAAAAATGTGCCTCTCTCATCGCTACTTTTCAGCACTGAGAAGTGTTTGATAAAATCCCTGTAAGTAAACAGACTTCAGATGGTGGTAGGCCACGGTGAAGGGAGTATAGGAGAAATAATCAGACAGAAAATGACATTGAGAGCATTTTCAGCTCTGACAAGATTGTGTTAGTTAGAATTTAGTTAGCTGGTAGTCCAACGCATTTTGCTTTCATGTCACTAGTTGTTTAATTTCTGAACTTTGTAATTGCAAATGCTAGTGGAATTTGGAAATGGGGAGAGGCATTCTAAAATGGGTAAATTTGAGTTGCATTTCCTGAATGCCAGTGGAAGGATGTTTTTTTTTTTTTTCATCCTACTTCCAGTGATCCCATGTCTATATTATTTCTGAGTTGTGGTCCTGTGTAACTGTGGGAATGTTAGCGTTAATAATATGGGACTCAAGATTAGTGTGGTGAAAGGAACACTGGACTGGGTCATTCAATCAATAATCATATATTAAACATGTTGTAGCAATGAGTTAGTCAGTAAGCATTTACTGAAAGCCTACTATGACCTAGGCATTGTGCTAAGCACTGAGTACACAAAAAAAGGCAAAAAAAAAATCCTTTCCCTTGAAGAACTCACAATTTAATTGAGGAAGAGAGAAATATAAATGTACCTAAGTACATACAAGATGCATACACATACCCACATGTAGATATCTATTTGTACCTCTCTTTCTCTCTTTCTCTCTCTGGACAAAGTTCTCCTGCACAACATAAGCTTTAAAGTCAGTCTTGAAGGAACACACAAAAACAAAGACATGGAGGGAAGGAGAGTATTCAGGCATGGGAGATATCTAATGCAAAGACATAGAGATAGGAGATGGAATGCCAAGAGACCCAAGTACTAATCTCACCTCTGGAAATAACTGTCTGTGACCTTGGGTAGTAATGAGTTTAAATATGTTTATATTGTGATTTACAAAACACTTGACATATAGTTTCTCTGTACATACATGTAGTATTCTCATAGCAGCTCTCTAATACAGCTATTATGACCTCAGTTTTACAGGTGAGGAGATAAACTCACAAAATCAGTCATTTGCCCAAAGTTAGGACTCAAATTCAAGTTCATGGTCCCTAAATTCATCTGAGTTCAAATATTTCTTTCATTACATCCTGCAGTAACTACTGTTCTAGAGTGTTGGACTTAGTGTCAGGAAGACCTTGGTTCAGATTCTGTCTTAGTTACTTACTAGCTTAGAAAAGTCACCAACTCTTCTTGGCCTCAGTTCTACATCATTTAAATGAGGGAGTTTGACCAGGTAACCTTTGAGATCACTTACAGCATTAAATCTGTGACCCTATGTTCCTTAATGTAAAGTAAGTAGGTTGCACTGAGTGATTGACCAATTCTCCGTTAGATCTGAAATTGTATAGTTTTTTTTTTTTAACATTATATTTGGAGAGATTATATTTGGAGTTTCAAAATATAAATAGTAATATTCTCCATTTCCTACTTAGATTACGTAGAACAAACACGATAGCTTTAGGGTGACATTATATAAATATTAGTTCCTCTGTCTGTTTGTCTATAATTTATCTTCAGACTCAGTCCTTTGGTAAGATAGAGCAGTTACTGCTGTCCCTATTTTACAGATGATGTAATGTGCCCAAGGTGACTCAATGAGTTTCAGATTAAAACCATGATAAGAAATAGTTCAGGCTTGGTCCTTTGATTTTAAAACCCTTTGGGTTTTAGTATTAGACCAAACTGACAAATAATATAAATTCATTTTCAGCAACTCTTGTTTAACTTTTCAGTTCTTTAACCCTAGTGTAAAATATGCCGTTTTTCTTTTCTTTTTTTTTTTTTGGTATTGTCATGTGTTATATGTCTTTCTAAATATACATGTATCTTCTATCTCTAATATAAAGATGTTGAAAGAAGGAAATGCATCCTGTTTTTACCTTTCTTATAAACTAGAAAGTTGACTATACATAGTGAACACCATTCCCATGGTGGCGACACACAATTCCCCAACCTATTTAACTCCAACAGCCTTTATCTCCAACCCACATTAGACATAGAAACCTTTGACTCTCATAATCTCTTTGACTCTCACAATCTCTTTGAATTACATAACACTTTCAAGATCTTAAACTTTGAAATTCTATGTATTAATTCCAAAAACTAGTCCTCCCATTGGTGTGTGAATTGGTCTCAGCCTCAAAAAAAAAAAAAAGAAAATCCTGGGAGAACTCAAAAGAATTTTTAAAAGTAAATAAAAGAGGTAGAGAAAAAATTGGAAAAACAAATGAGATGCAAGAAAATCATGGAAAAAACAATCAATAGGTTGGTAAAGAAGGCACAAAAATACTGAAGAAAATAGCAACTTAAAAAAAAAACAAAATAAGACAAATGGTAAAAGAGGCACAAAAAGCCAGTGAAAAGAACTCATTAAAAAGCATAATTGGTCAAATGTAAAATGAGGTAACAAAGCTTATTGAAGAAAATAATTCCTTAAAAATTAGAATTGGGAAAGTGGAAGCTAATGACTCCACAAGAAATCAAGGAACAATAAAACAAAATCAAAAGAATGGAAAAAATAATAGAAAATGTGAGATATCTGATTGGAAAAACAACTCACCTGGAAAATAAATTGAGGAGAGGTACTTTAAGAATTATTGGACTACTTGAAAGCCATGACCAAAGAAAGAGCTTAGATATCATCTTTTTTTTTAATTTAATAGTATTTTATTTTTTCAATTACATGAAAAGATACTTTTCAACACTCATTTTTTAAAAAGACTTTGAGTTTCAAAATTTTTTCCTTCCCTCTTTTTTCCCCTTTCCAAGATGTCAAGTAAGCTGATATAAGTTAAAAATATACAACAATGTAAAACAGTTCCACATTGGTCATGTTGTGAAAGAAGAAAAAGAACAAAAGGGTAAAAAAGAAAACACACACACACACGCAAAAAAAAAATCTCTAAAAATGAAAATAGTATGCTTCAATCAGCATTCAGACTCCATCATTTCTTTCTCTGAATGTAGATAGCATTTTTCATAATGAGCGAGACATCATTTTGGAAGAAATTATCACAGAATACTGTCCTCATATTGCAGAACCAGAGGGTAGAAAAGAAATTGAAAGAATCCACTGATCACCTCCTGAAAGAGATGACAAAATGAAAAGTGTCAGGAATATTATAGTCAAATTCTGAAGATCCAAGGTCAAGGAGAAAATATTGCAAGCATCCCGTAAGAAACAATTCAAATATCATGGAGCCACAGTCAAGATCACTCAAGATTTACCAGCTTTTACATTAAACGACTAGAGGGCTTGGAATATTATATTCTGGAAGGCAAAGGAGCTAAGATTAATAATCACCTACTCAGAAAATGAGTATAATCCTCCAGGGGAAAAATGGACATTTAATGAAATTGAAG
This sequence comes from Vombatus ursinus, assembly GCF_900497805.2. Classification (NCBI taxonomy): domain Eukaryota; kingdom Metazoa; phylum Chordata; class Mammalia; order Diprotodontia; family Vombatidae; genus Vombatus; species Vombatus ursinus. The sequence continues at coordinate 14,346,980 of NW_020954556.1, forward strand.
ACTTCTAAGGATACCTGATGAAAAACCCGGAGTTGAAAATAAAATTTGACTTTCATATAAAAGATTCATGAAAAACATAAAACGGTAAGCAAAAAAGAGAAATCATATGGGATTCAATAAGGTTGAAGTGTTTACATTCCTACACGAGAAGATGTTACTTGTAACTCCTAACAATTTTATCAGTATCGGGGAAGTTAGAAGAAGTATACGTAGACAGCGGACATGGGGGTAAGATGATTATGAAGGGATGATATCTAAAAAATAAAATAAAGTTAAGAGGTGATAAAGAGCAATGCACTGGGAGAAGGAAAAAGGGAAGAGGTAGAATGCAGTAAATTATCTCAAATAAAAGAGGCCTAGAAGACCTTTCACATTGGTGGGGAAGACGGGAGAGTTAGGGGAAGCACATAAAGCTTATTTTCATTGGAATTGGCTCAAAGAGGGAGCAATATATACAGTCAGTTGGGTATGTATATCTAAGTTAATTTACATGAAAGTAGAAGGGGAAGGAATTTAGAGAAGAGGGGTGATCGAAGGGAAGATGGATTGGGGGAGGCAATAGTTGGAAGGAAAACACTTTTGAGGACAGACAAGCTAAAAGGAAAAAGAGAGCAGAATGAATGGTGAAAAAATATAAATTGCCCAGATTAACAGAAGAGGAAATAGAATACTCAAATATCCCCAATTTAGAAAAATAAATTGAATAAGCCATCAATGAACTCCCCCCCCAAAATTCCCCAGGCCAGATGGATTTGCAACTGGATTCTACCAAACTTTTAAAGAATAATTAATTCCAATATTATATAGACCATTTTGGAAAATATGCAAAGGAGCACTACTAAATTTGTTTTATGACACAAATATGGTGCTGATACCTAAATCAGGAAAAGCTAAAACAGAGAAAGAAAACTGTAGACCAATTTCCCTAATAAATATTGATGCAAAAAAAAATTTTAAAAAACTAGCAAGGAGGTTACAGCAATGTATCACAAAGATCATACACTATGAGCAGGTGGAATTTATACCAGGAATGGGGGGCTGGTTCAACATTAGGCAAACTATCAGCATGATTGACCATATCAATAACAAAATCAAGAGAAATCATATGAGTATTTCAATAGATGCTGGAAAAACCTTTGACAAAATACAGGACCCATTCCTTTTTTTTCTATTTTATTTTTATTTTTTTTGTTTAGTATCTTATTTTCCCCCAATTACTTGTAAAAACAATTCTTAACATTCATTTTTAAAGCTTTGAGTTACAAATTCTCTCTCTTTCTCCCTCCCCTCCCCTTTCATTGAGAAGGCAAGCATTTTGATATAGTTTACTCGTGTATAGTTACAAAACACATTTCCATATAAATCATCTTGTAAAAGAAAACACTGAACCACCCCCAAAACAACAACAACAACAACAACAACAACAACAACAACAAAATAAAGATAGTAAAAAAAAAAAAGTATGCTTCAATTTGTATTCAGACATTATCAGTTCTTTCTCTGGGAATGGATAGCATTTTCATCATAAGTTCTTCCAAGCTTGGATCATTGTATTGCTGAGAAAAGCTAAGTCATTCACAGCTGATCATCTTACGATATTGTTGTTACTTTTTACACAGTACGTTTCATTTTGAATCAGCCCATGCAAGTCTTTCCAGGATTTTCTGAGAGCATCCTGCTCATCATTTCTTGTAACACAATAGTATTCCAATGCAATTACATAGCACAATTTGTTCAGCCATTTCCCAATTGTTGGGTATCTCTTCAATTTCCAATTCCTTGCCACCAGAAAAGAGCTGCTATACATGTTTTTGTTTGTTTTTACATATAGGTCCTTTTCCTTTTTTTTTTTTTAATCACTTTAGGGATACAGTCCTAATAGGTCAAAGAGTATGCATGGTTTTATAGCCCTTTGGGTATAGTTCCAAATTGCCCTATAGAATGGTTCCATCAGTTCACCACTCCACTAACGGTACATTAATGTCTCATTTCTTCCACATGCCCTCCAACATTTGTCATTTTCCTTTTCTATCCTATTAGTCAATCTAATAAGTATGAGGTAGTACCTCAGAGTTGTTTTAATTAGCATTTCTCCAATCAATAGCGATTTAGAGCATTTTTTTTAATATGGCTATAGATAGCTTTGATTACTCTCTCTGAAAACTGTTCATAACTTTGGATCATTTATCAATTGGGGAATACATCCGTTCCCATTAAAAACACTAAAGAGACCCTTTTTCTGTCTCCCAATCTCCTGGCTGCTCTAGCTGACTGGCACACCTGCTGTGGGCCTGGAGTGGCAGGGGAGGAGAGGCGACTGAGGACTGGGCAGGTTGTCTTGGCTGCCTCTAAGCCCCTGGAGGCATCTATGGCGGCGATCCCCACTACCAGGGCCAGGTGACTGCCTCGTTGACAGCTTGCTCTGGCGATTGATATGGTCAATCATGCTGATAGTTTTCCTAATATTAAACCAGCCCCCCATTCCTGGTATAAATTCCATCTGCTCATAGTGTATGATCTTTGTGATACATTGCTATAACCTCCTTGCTAGTTTTTAAAAAAATTTTTTTTTGCATCAATATTTATTAGGGAAATTGGTCTACAGTTTTCTTTCTCTGTTTTAGCTTTTCCTGATTTAGGTATGACGTGTGCCTGTAAACCGTGCAGCAACCACAGACGGACACGGGAAGCTGCAGCTCCAGTGATACCGGAGGTAGAGACCTCAACAGGAATAGCGAGAGAAAGACCCACACGGGCAGTACTAGCCTGGCCCTGTGATCTGGGCCAGCAGCGGCTACCCAGACTACACAGGTGCCCACAAGAAAATGAGCCCTCTTGATAGAGCCCAAGCAGCAAAGAACAAAGGCAACAGGTATTTTAAAGCAGGAAAATATGAGCAAGTCATTCAGTGCTATACACAGGCCATCAGTTTATGCCCTACAGAGAAAAAAGCTGACCTTCCTACATTTTATCAGAATACAGCTGCTGCATTTGAACAATTGCAAACGTGGAAAGAGGTGTGTGAGGGACTGTCTGATGTTGGCAGCTACCAGGTTGGGTGCTGTGGCAAGGGTAGGGTAAGATCTGGGTATTTTGGAAGTCGAGGCAGGGGCTGTGGTAGGCATTGTCGTGGTGAACTGGGATGGGCTGGATACGGAGAAGCCCTGAGGCAGTGGGCAGTGCTATGTGAGATAAGCTGGGTGCAAGGAAGTAGCCGGAGCTTGAGCTCCTGAGGCAAGGGGCAGTGCCACGTGGGAGTGGGACGGCAGAGGACTGAGTTCCCTTTGCTTAGTCCCCTCCCTATATGCAACGTCATCCCCAGATGCCTCTTGTGACCTTCCTGACTTCCTGGGTCCCTTTGTGCAGCACTGACCCAGACCCCTCCTCCCAGTGTCTGAGTCTGACTTCCTAGGTCACGTACTCTTGTCTATGCGCCAATCCCAGATGCCTCCTTCCTATATCCGGTCCTAGCCTCCTACGTCACTCCCTCCCCCTTAGTGTGCTAAACTCAGACAGCCCCTTCCGGTATCTGACCCTACAATCATTGGCTAGTAAGCAGGCTGGGGAGGAGGGGCTAGGTAGGTACTTAGAACAAGCGTGGTCAGATCACACATGTGCTCTCTCTTGGCTCCTGCCCTGTTGCTCTGGCCTTGCTGCTTGGGCTTGCTATGATGGCTTGCTGTGTTGGCCTCTGAATAAAGCTCTGGTGTTGGCGCCTCCCGATGGCTCGTCTCTGTGTGGTGATCCGGCTGAGTACCGAAGACTCGGGAGTGAGTAAGACTCTGGTAGTGTGCTCCTTATAGAAGGAGTGGGTACTGGCGTATGGCTGACAGAAGGTCAGCGTGCGGCCAGTATAGAGGTGGCACAAGATTGTACAAAGGTTGCTGAGCTTAATCCCAGATAAGTGAAAGCTCTCTTTAGACGAGCAAAAGCCCATGAGAAACTAGACAAAGAAAGTATTTATAAGATGTCACAACAGTTTGTATTTTAGAAGGCTTCCAGAACCAACAAAGTATGCTGTTTGCTGATAAAGTTTTTAAATTTCTTGGGAAAGAAAAGGCCAAAGAGAAATATAAGAATCATGAGCCTCTAATACCATCTCCACAATTCATTAAATCTTACTTCACTGATGACATCATCTCTCAGCCTATGCTTAAAGGAGACAAGTCAGGTGAGGATAAAGGGAAGGAAGGGGAAGCTTTAGAAGTAAGAGAAAACTCTGGATATTTAAAGGCCAAGCAATATATGGAGCAAGAAAACTATGATAATATCATAAGTGAGTGCACAAAAGATAGATGCTAGAGCTAATTATATAGCTGAAGTGTTGTTGCTACCAGCCACATTCTACTTGCTTATCGACAATGCCAATGGGACTAAACCAGATTTAGATCAGGTCATCAGCATGGAAGAGGCAAATGTCCTGATCAAAAGAGGCAGAATACACATCCAACAATAGCAGCCTTTGCTCTCTACTCAGGATTTTAACAGGGCTGCCAATATTGATACCCAGAACATAGATGTCTATCATTACCGAGAACAGTTAAAGATCCTTTGTGATCAGGTTGAGGAAGCAGCAGCAGATTTTGATGAATGTATTAGAATATGACCTGATTCTATCCTGGCCCTAGCTCAGAAGTGTTTTTCATTGTATCATCAAGCTTACACAGGAAACAATTCTACACAAACCCAGGCAGCTATGTGGACTTTGAGAATGCCATAAAGAAATTTCCAAGATGTGCTGAAGGCTATGCATTTTATGTCCAGGGACTAACAGATCAGCAACAATTTGGTAAAACAAATGAAATGTATGACAAATGTATTGACTTGAAACCAGAGAATACTACAACTTTATGTTCATAAAAGTTTGCTTTGGCTTCAATGGAAGCAAGATTTAGACAAAGGCTTATTAGCAAGGCCATTGGAATCAACAAGAAGTATGATTTTGCATATGAAACAAAGGGAATTATTGAAATGCAGAAGGGAAACAGGGACAAAACCATTGACATATTCAACAAGGTGATTAACCTAGTCAAATCTGAAATGGAGATGGCACATCTCTTCACTTTGTGTTGCTGCCTGCGCTCACATAAAAGTTACAAAGAAATACAGATTAAAACCTCCTACATTATAAAACAGCTGGGAAAGGAAAAATGACCCTCTTTTTAGATATTTGCCCACACCTCAACCAAGCCCTACAGACATGATCACAGACTGTGGCAAAGGGTGGAACTTGTTTTTCCATTTGCGATGTTTGTCACTTGTTACTTTTGTTTAATGTTTAGGTGTTGTCCAATTGGCTGTTCAAGGAAGTCTGCAGTGTTGAAGTTTATTGCTTAATGCATTGGAAAGGGATATCTAAAACAATGTTGCAAAGGGAACAAAGGATAAATAAATAAAAACTCATATTTGTTCATGAGGGGGTAGAGGAAGAGAGGGGAGTGATTGTGTTTTGGATGATTTTGTGTATGTATGTGTATATACATACGTACACATATATATCTATATGTGTGTGTGTCCACATGTTGGTTTTTAAAATAATATGGCAAGGGCAGCTAGGTGGCTCAGTGGATAAAGCACCAGCCCTGGATTCAGGAGGACCTGAGTTCAAATCTGGCCTCAGACACATAACATTTACTAGCTGTGTGACCCTCAGCAAGTCACTTAACTCCAATGCCTAACCAAATTAAAAAATATAATAATTAAAATAAATATTTGAAAATGGAAATTAAAAAAAAATAATATGGTGACACTATATACCAAAATAAAGTCAAAATGATTTCATGATTTATGTATAAAAGCTGATACTCTAAGCAAACTGGGAGAGCAAGGAATAGCTTACCTGTCAGGTTTATGGAGAACAGAAGAATTCATGACCAAACAGGAGATAGAGAACATTACAAAATGCAAAATGGATCATTTTGTTTACATTAAACAGAAAAATTTTTGCACAAACAAAGCCAAAGCAACCAAGATTAGAAGGAAAGTAGAAAATTGGGAAAGAATTTTTTTACAAATGTCTCAGATAAGGGCCTTATTTCTAAAATATATAGAGAATGAAGTCAAATTTATAAGAATACCATCATTCCCCAATTGATAAATGGTCAAAGGATACGAACAGGCAGTTTTCAGATGAAGAAATTAAAACCATCTATAATCACATGAAAAAATGTTCTAAATCACTATTGATTAGAGAAATGCATGTCAAAACAACTCTGAAGTACCACATCACACCTATTAGATTGACCAACATGACAAAACAGGAAAATGATAAATGTTGTAGAAGATGTGGGAAAATTGGAATACTAATGCATTGTTGGTGGAGTTGTGAAAGGATCCAACCATTTTGGAGAGCAATTTGGAACTATGCCCAAAGGGCTATAAAAATGTGCATACCCTTTGACTCACCAACAGCACTTCTAGGGCTGTATCCCAAAGACATCATACAAATGGGGAAAGGACCCACATGTACAAAAATATTTATAGCAGCTCTTTTTGTGGTGCAAAAAGAATTGAAAATTGAGGGAATGCCCATCAATTGGGGAATGGCTGAGCAAGGTGTGGTATATGAATGTAATGGAATCCTACCGTGCTATAAGAAATGATGAGCAAGCAGATTTCAGAAAAACCTGGAAAGATTTGTATGGACTGATATTGAGTGAAGTGAGCATAACCAGGAGAATGTTGTGCACAGTTACAGCCACATTGTGTGATGACTAACGTTGATAGACTTAGCCCTTCTCAGCAATGCAAGGACCTAAGACATCTCCAAAGATCTCATGATAGAGAATGCTGTCCACGTCCAAAGAAAGAACTATGAAGTTTGAATACAGATTGAAACATACTATTTGCTATTGCTATTTTTTTCTTCTGTTTTGTTTTGTTTCTTCTTTGTGGTGGTTCCTCCTATTCATTCTAATTCTTCCTTACAGCATCACTAATGTAAAAATATGATTAATAAGAATGTATATGTATAGCCAATATCAGATTCTGCACCATCTTGGGGAGAGGAAGGAGGGGAAAAATTTTAAAACTCAAAAGCTTATGGAAGTGATTATTGATAAATTAAAATAAATTAAAAAATAATATGGTGAGTGCTATAAAATAGATTTCTTTTATCTGCAATTAATCCCTCTGGGTTGGCTATTTGTTTTTCAAAGGAAAAAATATGGTTTTTTTTTGTTTTTTAAGCTAAATTGAGAGAGAACATTAAATATGACCAGAGACATGATGCCTTTCCTTCTGCATAGCTCTAGGAAGGACCTGGTGACAGCTGTCAATCAATTTGTTCATTTTCCACAGTGACACTAATAAATGATGAGCAATATAAATAACTTCAAATCTAAAGCAAACTTGCTATAGCAAACTATGCAGAAGAAAAAAAATATCTATTTTGAAGGACTTGTAGACTGGAAGGCTTAGAAGATGACTTTAATAGCATTGCTACTGTTGGGAGAATAGACCACTAAAGAGGTAAAGGAGTTGGTTTTTAAAGGCCTAAGCCTACTATTAGATTTAATGGTGTGTGCTTTTTAAAGAAATTCATATATGTTTATTTAGATTTATGTATATATATGTGTGTATATATGAATCTAAATAAATCTAAATCTAAATAAAAATGGAATGAGTATGATACATGGAAACATTTGATTTAAAATAGCTAGTAAAGAAAATTTAAGGGGCAGCTAGGTGGCACAGTGGAGAGAGCACTGGTCCTTCTTTCACAGTAAGGGTAACTCCTGGCTTTAAGAGATCATGGGTTTAAAGGTAACAAATTGGGATGTGAAAAAAATGTTGACAGCCTAAATAGTGAAAATTCAGATCTAAAGGCTCTCTTTCTCTCTCCTTTTTAGTCTTTAAATTGTGCACCTTCCAAGACAACCACTGTTGTCTTCAAGAGAGTTACTTATTCCCAACTTAAAATTCCTCTGATTCTCTAAAAGTGTTTTTTTTTATTTCCATGGTCTTATTTTCATTGACATTGACATTTTCTTCTACTGTTCTCCCTTCCTGGCCCCTGGGGAGGGGTAGGAAAAAAAACACTTCAAGGAAAATGATGCATGTGCCATTCAGTATTATCATTCCAAATCCTTATGGACTATTGTCTGTTCTTGAAATATTTGAAACTGCACTGAAAACTATATTTGTCTGTAACTTTTGTAAATTAACTCACTTAAATTCACCAAAAAAATATTATATCAAAAATGAAACACTACAGAGCACAGAAATAAATGGAGCTTTCCTTAAAATGATAAGTGGTATCCATCTAAAACCATCAGCAAGCATTATCTGTATTGGGGATAAGCTAGAAGCTTTCCCAGTAAGATCAGGGGTGAAAGATAATCATTATCCTTACTATAATTCAAGATTGTAATAGAAATGCTAGCTATAGCAATAAGAAAAGAAAAAGAAACTGAAGGAATTAGAATAGGCAATAAGGAAATAAAACTATCTCTCTTTGCAAATGGTATACACAGAAATCCTAGAAATCAATTTTAAAAAAAACTTCTTAAAATAATTAACAACTTTAGCAAAATTGCACAATATAACATAAACCCACACAAATCATCAGTATTTCTATATATGACCAACAAAGTATAGCTGCAAGAGATAGAGAAATTTGATTTAACATAACTGTAAATAATATAAAATGCTTGGGATTCTACCTGCCAGGACAAACCCAAGAACTATATGAAGACAATTATAAAACTCTTCACACAAATAAAGTCATATCTAAATAATTGGAAAAAACATTAATTGTTCATGGGTAGACTTGCCAATATAATTAAAAAGACAATTCTGCCTAAACTAATTTACTTATTCAGTGCCATACCAATCAAACTACCAAAAAACATAGAGAGCTAGCAAAAATAACAACAAAATTCATTTGGAAGAGCAAAAGGTTATGAATACCAAGGGAATTAGTGAAAAAAAAAAAGCAAAATAAAGTGGCCTAGCAGTACCAGACCTCAAACTATGCTATGAAGCAGTAATCACTAAAACTATCTGGTATTGACTGAAAAATAGAGGGGTAATCAGTGGGATAGATTAGGTACATAAGACACAGCAGTAATGACCACAGTAACCTTGTTTTTGATGAACCCAAAGATCTCAGCATCTGAGATAAGAAATCACTGTTTGAAAAAACTTTCTGGGAAAATTGGAAAACAATATGGCAGAAACTAGGTATAGACCAACATCTTACACTATATACCAAGATAAGGTCAAATCGGGTACATGATTTAAATATAAAGCCAAATGTAGCAAATTAGGAGATCGAGGAATAATCCAGAAAGGCCTGAAGCTTAAGACAATGTCCCATCAACACCATAAGCAGAGTTGAACTTTAACACAAAGCTAAAAGTCAAGAAATAGGCAGGAACAATGAGCATACAACAACAACCAACAAAAATAACCTGATCATAGAAAATTTCCAAGGTAAAAAAGAAATCAAGACAAACTCAGAAAAAAAAAACAACAAAGTTAAAAGAGCTACATGCAATGTCTCAGAGAAAAATACAAATTTGACAAAGATATAATTCTGGAAGAGCTCAAAGAAGATTTTTTAAATTAAATAAGGCAAATAGAAGAAAAATTAAAAAGAAAATGAGAGTGATGAAAGAAAAATTATGAAAAGAGGGTCAACAGTTTGGTAAAGGAGGGGCAAAAATTACTGAAGAAAATAACACCTTAAAAACAGAATTGGTCAAATGGTAAAAGAGGCACCAAAAATAATTGAAGAGAACACCTTAAAAAGCAAAATTGACACTACTGTAGGACTTATGATGAAAGGTGATGTCCATCTCAGAGAAAGAACTGATACAGACTGAATGCAGATCAAAAATACTTTTTCTTTACTTTTTATTTTTCTTCTTTTTTGGTCTGTGTTTTCTTTCACAGAATGACTTACATGGAAATGTGTTTTTTCATGACTACACATATATAATCTATGTCTAATTGTTTGCCTTTGCAATGAAAAGGGAAGGGGTGCAGGGAGGGAATTTGGAACTCAAAATTAAAAAAAAGTTAAAATAGTTTTTACATATAATTGGGAAAAATAAAATGTTAAATAAGACAAATAAAGCAAAATTGGCCAAATGGAAAAAGAGGTAATAAAAATTAACTGAAGGAAAGAACTTTTTAAAGAAGGAGAATTGGCCAAATCAAAAAAGAAATACTCACTGAAGGTCACTGAGGAAAATAATCTCTTAAAAATTAGAATTTGTCAAGTGGAAGCTAATGACTCCATGAAACATCAAGAAACAATAAAATTAAGTAAAAAGAAGGAAAAATTGAATAAAATTTGAAATATCTCATTGAAAAAACAAATGACCTGGAAAATAGATCGAGGGATACTTATAATTGGTTGTTGTCCTTCATTTTCAAAAAGGACCAAAATGACATCACTATGAAAGAGTCAAGTTAGAGTGTGTCCAACGATGGCTGATGAAACCAATATGAGTTCGGAATGCTTTACCACAGGTCTGGCACAAATAGTCCATGTGAACATTTGGGTTGGATTCTCTAAATTTGCTCATCTCATGTTTCTTTGTGGCTACTTCAATTCTGCTTTTCTCAGAGAGTACCTTCTCTGATGAGGGCACACCATGATGAGTGGTTTTGTGCCAGTGTCTTCCATGTCACACAATCAATTTCAAAGTTTTTAAGAGAAACCTCGAGAGTGTACTTGTATTGCTTCTTCTGACCCCATGTGAGCACTTGTCTTGTGTGAGTTACCCATAAAATAGTCTTTCAGCAAGAATACATTTTGCATTTGAACAATGTGGCCAGCCCATGAGAGTTATGATCTCTGTAACAGAGTCTGAATGCTTGGTAGTTTAGTTTGAGAAAGGACATCAGTGTCTGGTATCTTATCCTGCCAGGTGATCTTCAGAATCTTCCTAAGACAATTCAAATGGAAATGAGTCAGTTTCCTGGCATGGCACTGGTATATTGTCCAGGTTTCTCAGGCATGCATCAATGAGGTCAGCACAATGACTTTGTAGACCTTCAGTTTTGTAGTCAGTCTAATATCTCTTTTCTCCCACACTTTCCTTCAGAGCCTCCCAAACATTGAGCTAGCTCTGGCAATATGTGTGTCAACCTCATTATCAATGTGTACATCCCTGGAAAGTACTACCAAGGTAAGTGAATTATCCACAGCATTCAAAACTTCATCATTTGCTGTAACCAATGGTTCTACCTATGGATAATGTGGTGCTGGTAGATGGAGCACCTGTGTTTTCTTGGTGTTAATTGTTAGGCCAAAATTAGCACAAGCAGCAGAGAATCGATCCATACTTCCTTGCATCTCAGCTTCAGAGGCTGCATTGAGTGCACAATCCTCTGCAAACAGAAAATCATGCACCAACACTCCCTCCACTTTGGTCTTGGTTTGAAACCTTTCAAGTTGAAGAATTTATCATCACTGTGGTAGCTGACCTTGATGCTATGTTTATCCTCATCGAAAGTGTTTGACAACATGGCTGAAAACATCATGGTAAAAAGCATGGGAGCAAGCACACAGCCTTGTTTCACTCTATTGATGACTGTGAAAGTATGAGAGCATTATCCATTATCCAGAACCCCAGCAAGTATGCTGTCATGAAATTGATGTACAGTGCTAATTAAGGTCACCAGACAACCAAATTTTGACATAATTTCCCATAAGCCCTATGACTGACAGTATCAGAGGCCTTGGTCAAATCTACAAATGTTATGTACAGACCTCTGTTCCTCTCCTGGCATTTCTCCTTGAGTTGTCAGGCAGCAAACACCATATTGACTACTCCTAGTCATTTCTGAAGCCATGCTGGCTCTCAGGTAGATGACCATCTTTCAGGTGAAAGATCAACCTACTAAGGAGGAGTCTGGAAAGAATCTTGCCAGCAATGACTAAAAGAGAATCCCCCCTCCCCCCCCATCCCGGGATTGTCATAGGCAAATCTATTTCCTTTACTTTTATAGAGATGGACAATGGAGGCATCATTTAACTCCTGTGGGATAACCTTTTCTTGGCATATAACTCAGAAAATTTCAGTCAGCATTTGTATGAGTAATGGAACCCCTACTTTGTAAAGCTTAGCTGGAATAGAATCACGACCAGGTGCTTTGCCACACAAAAGGAGCCCAATGACATTCAAAACCTCTTCTTCAGTTGGAATTTCAGTTAGGGAGAGGAATAACTTCAACCTGAGGTAAATGGTCAATGTCTTCATCATTGATGATGGTCTACTGAGAACTCAGCCCATCTAGGATCATGTTCTTATCACTAATCAATGTAGCTACATCAGCACTGAGTAGTTGAGATGCACTATAGGTCTTTGACCCATAAATAGTCTTCAGGGCATCATGAAAGTGCTTTGAGTTGTTACTATCAGCATAAAACTGAATCTCATCTGTTTTCTTACTGAGCCAAGAATCCTGTATCTCTCTAAGCTTTACTTTTACTTTACTTTTGATGGAATTAAATGCTACCTTCTTAGAGATGGTTGAACTATCTTGCTGGTAACACTATGAAGTTCTTATTTTTCATTTAACATCTTCTGAATTTCTCCATCATTTTCCTCAAACTAGTCTTGATGTTTGCAAGTGTTCTGACCCCAAGGAGCAAATGCAATGCTACATATCAAACCTCTAAAAGCTGCCCACTCTTTTCATGCTCCACTGTTGCCGACTGTATGTTGGCTCAACTTTCCCTCCAAGTTACTAACAAATTGTTCCAACTGACAGAAAGCTCTAACTTATTGACATTAATTCTTCTACTAATCATTTTGCCTTTGGGCCAGTGCTTTTGTTGAATGCAAATATTTAGCTTGGAGAGGATAAGTCTATGGTCAGTTCAGCACTCTGTGCCACACATTGCCTTCATCACTCTTATATACTGCCCATCCTTAAGAATCGGACTGCATGAAAGCCATGATCAAAAGAATAGCCTAAATATGATATCCCAAGAAATTATCAAGTTAAACTCCCCTGATATCATAAAATAAGAGAGTGAAATAGACATTGAAAAAAATCACTTGATCACCTCCTGAAAGAGATCCCAAAATGAAAATGCCCAGGAATATTATGATCAAATTTCAGAGCTCCCAGGTCAAGGAGAAAATATTGCAAGCAGTCAAAAAGAAACAATTCATATATCATGGAGTCATGGTCAGGATTACACAAGATTCAACAGCTTCCATGTTAAAGGATCAGAGGGCTTGGAACATAATATACTGGAAGACAAAGGAGTTAGTACTATAACTAAAAATCACCTATGCAGAAAAACTGAATATAATCCATTATGGGAAAAATTAATAACTAATGAAATAGAAGACTTTCAAGTGTTCCTGATGAAAAGACTAGAGCTGAATAAACAATTTGACTTTCAAATATAATACTCAAGAGAAGCAAAAAATGTAAATATAAAAGACAAGTTATAAGGGAATAAAATGCTGAAAAATTTAGATTCCTATATAGGAAGATAACATTTGTAACTCCTAAGAATTTTATCATTATTACAGCAGTCAAAGAGTATACATAGATAGAGGGCATGAATGTGAATTGATTATGATAAGACTTCAACAAATAAAATTAAAAGTTTAGAAAGAGAGATACACTGGGACAATAGGAAAGAGAGAGGTAGAGTGGGGAGGTATAAAAGAGGTATAAAAAGGAAGATCTTTTACAATGGAGATATAGAAGGAGGGTGGTCAACACCCTTACTCTCATAAAAATAGGCTCAAAGAGGGATTAACATACATATTCAGTTTGGTATTACTGGTATTTTTTTTTATTTTATTTTTCCCCTGGAACTGTGTTTTCATCATGATAACCATCTTCCAGTGTGGAAAGATGAGTTTCTTATAAGCAAATTATAATCTGAGAGTTGCCTGGAGTATTAGAGTTTCAGTTACTTGCCCATGGCTATACAACTTGGATGTGTCAGATACAGGTCTTACACACAGGTTTTCATAATTGTAAGGTCAGTCTTCTTATGAACTATGAGAAGTTGCCTTTCTACAATGTTATGTGATTTCACATATCATATTAGTTGATGCATGTGAAAATGCTCTATAAATCACAAAGAAATATTGTAAATCAACTAATAACTATTATTACTTGGGTAACCAAGCTTCAAATAGATAATTCAAGTGTTTCTCTCTTTCATTTTCCAACCTTACTCCTTTATGATCAATAACTAATTAATTCTTATGGTGCCTTTAATAAAACAGGACCTATTGTAAACTTCATATTTCTAAAACTACTCTTATATTGCTAGAAGTATTGTGGTAATAATCAAAAAACTAACATATTTGGAATTAGAAAACCTGGATTTGAATTCTAGCTCTGTTACTTACTACCTTTGTTTCCCAGGGGAGCCCACACCAAGTCTCTGGACCTCAGCTTCCTTACATGTAAAATGTTCTACAGTGAGGTACCAATTAAATAGATAATTAATGCCATGGCATGGTTACATGTATAAGAATTAGGACTATTCAAAGTTATGATTATGTAAAATATGGTAATTGGTGCCAGTCCCGTGAAAATACCTAGTAGGAATTTGAATAATAGAATTACTTCACAAGATTCAATATTTGTACTAATTTGGACCTAACTATATGTCTTATGATCTTATGACCTGAAAGGAAGCTTAGAATTCATCAAATCCAACTATATTATGTAGCACCTGGGGCACCCCCTCTGCTGGGAGTCTTAAAATACATATTTTGGGTTCAAGGTACTCTGTGGATATGCATCCACTCGAAACCATACATGATCCTTAAAAGATCTGCTTACTTTTTTCTTTAGTCAGCCTCTGGACCCAATAATTTTGAAATAGAGACATTTAATCAGTTAATATGGTAAGAATAATTGCAATATAGATCATCTCACAAACCCTGGGAACACTCACAAAAGCAAATATTACCACTGGGGAGAGTGAACATACTTAAGAATCACAAAAACGGGGGGGGCACAATCATAGGTAACACGCTAAGCCAGTAAATATGCATGGAAGTGAAACACAAATATCTAACATTATAGGACAGTCTTTGTCTTTTAGCAATATCAATTTGATTCACTCACTGGTCCTCTTTACTGCTTGGTGCATCTCACCCATCAGGGGAATTGTTCTGTTTATCCCTGTTGCTCTGTTAGTAAAGATTAAAAATGTAATCTATCTCAAAATAAAATAAAATAAAACAAAGCAAAGGCAATAGGCCTGTATACTGATACATAGATCTCATCATCACATATGAATACCTATGTATCAGGATTTGATTTCTCCCTACAGAAATTTCTGAGGAACTCTCAGTGCCCAAGAAGATGAAATATTCTTTTGGAAATATTATATGTAAAATGAAGAGAAGTCTTTAGATAGTCTTTTAGGCACTCCTTAAGGTCTTTCTATTTTTAAAACCCTATGTTTTAAATCATATATTTGACTAATCTTTTATTATTCTACTATTTATACATCCTTAACATCTCTCCTGACATATCTCTCATTTCTGACTGTCTATTAGATTTCTCAAACTGAACGTCCAATAAACATCTTAAATTCAATATATCCAAACTAAGCTACCTTATGCCATAACAAACTACTAAAAATTGTATAAAGTTAAAAAAAAATTCATCTGGAAGAACAAAAGGTCAAGAATATAAAGTATTTTAATGAAAAAAATATGAAGGAAGATAGCCTAGCGGTACCAGATTTCAAACTGTATTACAAAGTAATAAGCACCAAAAAATCTGATACTGGCTAAGAAACAGAGTGGTGGACTAGTGCAATACATTAGGTACATAATACAAAGTAGAAAGGGCAGGAAGGTAGCACAGTGGCTAGAGTCTCAGGACTGAAGTTAGGAAAACTAATCTTCCTGAATTCAAACCTGTCCTCAAACACTTACTAGTTGTGTGACTCTGCACTAGTCATTTAACACCATTTGCTTCAATTCCTCATTAAAAAAAAATAGCTGGAGAAGGAAATGGAAAATCACTCCAGTATCTCTACCAAGAAAACCCCAGCTTGGGTCAGTAAGGGTCAGACATGACTGAGAAAACAAACAAACAAACAAACAAACAAAAACAAAAACTATTGCCTGACACACCAGTAAATGACCATAGTAATTTGGTGTTTAATAAACTTAAGCTTTTGGGGCAAGAACTCACAATCTGACAAAAACTGCTGAGAAATTAGCAGATCTATGGATAAGGGAAGAGTTATGACCAAATAAGAGACAGAGAGGATGATTGAAATAAAATGGATAATTTTGATTATATGTAATTAAAAAGTTTGTGCACAAAGCTAAGGTAAAACAAAACAAACTAAATTAGAAGGAAAATAGGAAATTGGGGAAAATTTTATAGCAGGTTTCTCTGATAAAGGCCTCAATTCTCAAATATATAGGGAACTGAGCCAAATTTGTAAAAATAAAAGCCATTTCCCAATTCATAAATACTCAAAGGATATGAAAAGGCAGTTTTCAGAAGATCAAACCATCAAAAGTCCCATGAAAAATTTTCTTCAATCACTATTGACTGGAGAAATGTACATTAAAACAACTCTGAAAAAACATTGTGCACAGTATCAGCAAACTTTCGTGGTGGTCAGCTATGAATGACTCAGCTCTTTGCAGTAACACAACGATCTAAGACAAGTACAAAGATTCACAAGAGGAAATGCTACCCGGTGGAGCCAAGATGGTGAAGTGAAAGCAGTGACTTGCTTGAACTCTCCACCAAACCCCACCAAATACCTGTAAAAAAATGGCTCTAAACAAATTCTAAAGCAGCAGAACCCACAAAAAGACAGAGTGAAACAAATTTCCAGCCCAAGACAACCTGGATGGTTGATCAGAAAGGTATATCACGTCGGGCGGGGAGAGGAGCGCAGTGTGGAGTGGGTGCGCATGCCACAGCGAGCCTGGAGCAGCCTCAGAGGACTGAATCACGGGCAGATGTGGCGGTTTCCTGACTTTTCAACCCATTAACACCAAAAACAACTTAGAAGGTCAGTGGGAAAAGTCTGTGACTGCAGTGAGAGAAGGATCTAGGTCTCAGTCACAAGTCCTGAGCACAGCCTCTGGGGCAGTGGCTGCCTCCTGAGCCTCTGGCCCACAGACTAAGGGGGAATCAAGTAGCTGATCAGAGAGGGATTGCAGGGATCTCTTCGCCAGTGCTGAGGCAGAAATCTCTTCCTCTGCCTGTGCTTAGATGTGGGTCACAGTTCTGAGGAGGGGTCCTGAGGCAAGGAGGAGTACTGGTGTGGTGGAGCTTGTTGTGGCGGTGTAGAGGAAACAACCCGTCCCTCATCATACCACCTTGGAAGAACTGAAAATTTATAGGTCCCTAGAACTATCTCTGAAAACAGCTGTACAAACCCCCGAAGCTTGGAACAGTACATTCTCAACACTGGAAGCAGACTCTTACCTTAACAAAAAGTTTAAAACTCACGTAATTGGCCAGGATCATGAGTAAGCAGTGCAAAAAGAGTCAGACTATATTATCTTACTTCGGTGATAAAGAAGATCAAAACATACAACCAGGAGAAGACAACAAAGTCAAAGCTCCTACATCCAAAGCCTCCAAGAAAAATATGAATCAGTCCCAGGACTTGGAAGAGCTCAAAAGGGATTTTGAGAAGCAAGTAAGAGAAGCAGAGGAACAACTGGGAAGAGAAATGAGAGTGATGCAAGAAAATCATGAAGAACAAGTCAACAGCTTGCTAAAGGAGACCCAAAAAAATACTGAAGAAAATAACACCTTAAAAAAATAGCTTAACTCAAATGGCTAAAGAGGTCCAAAAAGCCAAAGAGGAGAAAAATGCCCTAAAAAGCAAAATTGGCCAAATGGAAAAGGATGTCCAAAAGCTTACTGAAGAAAATACTTCCTTAAAAATTAGAATAGAGCAATTGGAAGCTAGTGACTTTATGAGAAATCAAGACACTGTAAACAAATCGAAAAGAATGAAAAATTAGAAAACAATGTGAAATATCTCATTGAAAAAACAACTGACCTGGAATATAGATCCAGGAGAGAGAATTTAAAAATTATTGGACTATCTGAAAGCCATGATCAAAAAAAGAGCCTAGACATCATCTTTCAAGAAATTATCAAGGAAAACTGCCCTGATATTTTAGAACCAGAGGGCAAAATAGAAATTGAAAGAATCCACTGATCTTCTCTTGAAAGAGATACCCAAAGGAAAACTCCTAGGAATATTGTAGCCAAATTCCAAAATTCCCAGGTCAAGGAGAAAATATTGCAAGCAACCAGAAACAAACTATTCAAATATTGTGGAAACACAATCAGAATAACTCAAGATTTAGCAGCTTCTACATTAAGGGACCACAGGGCATGGAATATAATATTCCAGAGGGCAAAGGAGATAGGACTGCAACCAAGAATCACCTACCCAGCAAAAATGAGTATAATCCTTCAGGGGAAAAAATGGTCATTCAGTGAAATAGAGGAATTTCAAGCATTCTTGATGAAAAGACTAGAGCTGAATAGAAAATGTGACTTTCTAATACAAGACTCAAGTGGAACATGAAGAGGTAAACAGGAAAGAGAAATCATAAGAGACTTATTAAGGTTGAACTGTTTATATTCCTGCATGGAAAGATGATATTTGTAACTCATGAGACCTTTCTCAGTATTAGGGTAGTTGGAGGCAAAAAATTATATGTATGTATGTATATATGGATAGATAGATAGAGGGCACAGGGTGAGTTGAAGATGAAGGGGTCATATCTGGAGAATAAAATTAAAGGGTGAGAGAGGATTATACTAGGAGAAGGAGAAAGGGAGAGGTAAGAACAGAGTAAATTATCTCACAAAAAAACAGAAAAGAAAAGGCTCTCATAATGGAGGGAAAACAGGGGAAGGTGAGAGGGAATGAGTGAATCTTATTCTCATAGGATTTGACTTAAGGAGGTAATAACATACACACTCAATTGGGTATGGAAATCTGTCTTACCTTACAGGAAAATAGGGGCGAAAGGGGACAAGAGAGTAGGGGGATGATAGAGAGGAGGGCAGATTGGGAAAGGCGGTAATCAGAAGCAAATAATTCTGAGGAGGGAGAGGGTCAAAAGAAAGAATAGAATAAATGGGGGAGGGCAGGATAGGATTAAAGGAAATAGAGTTAGTTTTTCACAGCATGTCTACTATGGAAGTGTTTTGCATAACGGCACATGTATAACCTATATTGAGTTGCTTGCTTTTTCAATGAGGATGGGTGGGGAGGGAGGAAGGGAGAAAATTTGGAACCCAAAGTTTTAAAAACACACGTTTAAAAAAAATGTTTTCACATGCAACTGGGAAATAAGAAATATAGGAAATGGGGTACAGAAATCTATCCTGCCCTACAGGAAAATGGAAGGGGAAGGGGATAAGAGAAGGGGGGGAAGAGAAAGAAGGGAAGGCAGACTAAGGGAAGGGGTATTCAGAATGCATGCCATCTTGGGGTGGGGGGAGGGGCAAGATGGGGTGAAAATTTGGAACTCAAAATCTTGTGGAAGTAAATGTTGAAAACTAAAAGTAAATAAATGTATTAAAAAAATAAAATATGACAAAGAATAAAAAAGAAAATGCTATCCACATTCAGATAAAAACTGATCGACTCTGAATGGAGATCAAATCATTTTTTTCACTTACTTTATTATTTTTTATTTTTTTTCATTTTGTTCTGTTTCTTCTTTCACAACTCTAAGAAAAATGGAAATATGTTTTACAAGATAACACATGTATAACTTATATCAAATTGTCTACCATTTTTGGAAGAGGGAGGGGAGGGAAGCAGGGAGAAAAAAATGGAACTCAAAATCTTGTAAAAATGAATGGCAAAAATTGTCAACATGTAATCGGGGAAACAAAATAAATTACTATAAAAAACAACTCTGAGATATCAATTTATACCTATCAAATTTGCTAGCATGATAGAAAAGAAAAATGACAGATGCTAGAGAGGATTTGAAAAAACTGGTACACTAAGACACTTTAGGTGTGTTGTGAACTGGTCCAATGATCCTAAAGAATTTTGGAACTGTGCCCCAAAAGCTATAAAATTGTGCATGCCATTTGACCTGGAAATAACTCTAATAGTTCTGCATAACAAAGGTATCAAAGAAAAGGGAAAAAGACCTATTTGTACAAAAATATTTATATTAATTCTTTTTGTGGTAGCAAAGAATCAGAAACTGAGGGAAAGTCCACCAATTGGAGAATAGGTGAACAAGTTTTCATATTTGATTGTGATGTAATAATTTTGTGCTATAAGAAAGATGAGCAAGATGGTTTCAGAAAAACCTCAGAAGGCTTATACGAACTGAGGCAGAGTGAAGTGAGCAGAACCAGAAGAACACAGTAAAAGCAATATTGTAAGGATAATCAACTTATCCTTGAAAGACTTAGCTACTCTGATCAAGATAATCATCCAAGTTAATGCCAAAGAATCCATGATGAAAAAAGTGTATTTACTTCTAGAGAGAGAACTGATGAACTCTGAATGCATATTGAAGCATATTTTTTAACTCTTTATTTTTCTTGGTTGTGTGTCTTTTCTTTTGCAATATAGCAAGTATGGAAATACCTTTTTCATGACTTCACATGTATAATTATATCATATTGCTTGCCTTCTTCAGGGGTGGAGGAGAGGCTTCAGGGAGGGAAAGAATTTGGAACTCATTTTTTTAAAAAATATTAATTTTTACATGTAACTGAGAAATAGTTAAAATAAACATTTTTTAAAAAGACAGTATCCTGTCTGGGAGTGCTCTCCTGACTTTTATTAGATTGGTTGGTAATTAATATAATTAAATATTGTCAGGCTGCCTTTAACTGGAAGTTCTGTTCACTATACTTTTGTGAGATGCAGCTGAAATGGCCTTGGAGAGATGAAGCTAAGAAGATGATTCATAGAGCAGCACCTATAAAGAGTATCTTGAAAAGTCCAGTCAAACTATTCTTTTTGTTTACCATACGCAGAAATCACTCTATCACTCATCCTCAAGCCTTTGCCCTGGCTGTCCCTCTTTCCTTAATGCTTTCCCTCCTCACCTCACACCTATGCTTCGTAGACTCAATCCTTGTTTTCCTTTAAGATTCTGTTTCGGTGCCTTTCTCTGTGAGACTTATGCATTCTTCCCTTCCCTGACCCCAGGTGCTAGAACCTTTCAAATTCCACCCCATCCCAACCTCTCAAGTTTATCAGAGATCTGTTTTGCAAGTGCCCAGTTATATGAGCATATTTTCTTTTCTGGGAGATTGTGAACTCTTTGAGAGCAGGGACTGAGTCACTTTTTTTTATGGCCATAGTCTAATACTAAACGTGAATTATAATAAGTACTTAAAAATGCCTATTGATTGGTTCTTAGAATCAGAGGTTTTAGAGTTTTGAAGAACCTTAGATTGCATATACTTTAATCCCCAATTTTACAGTTTAGGAAACTGAGACCAAGGGAGGATAAGTGATTTGCCCAAGGTCACACAGGCACAAAGTAAAAGAGCTGGGAATTGAATCTTAGTTCAATGTCATTCTACCACCAGTTCTTAAAGCTATTTTATATCAAGAAAGTTCCCTCTTTTCTAAATGTGACTTCTATTTTGAATGTACAGAACAGATCATTTTTTCAACAGTTGCATTCATTTCCTCCTCCATCATCATAGGGTTTCTACACCACAGGCTAAAGTATAGATACTCAGTGGTACTGCTGAGTGAGGAAGAAAGGTTATACAATCAGTCAACATACTGTAGGGAAAGGTCAATGACACAATTACTTTAAAAGACAAAGTTTTCTTTTTGGATCAGAAATAGAAAAAGTCAACGGAGAGTTAATAGGACTCAGGTTTGCTCTTCTCTTCTGTTTGCAAGTTCCAGGTGGCTGACCTTCATGAAATGTTTTGTATCAGCTCCTTCAGGGAAGTTTTTGTTCCCAGAAACCAGGGTACAACATTATAGGTAATCAAATCTTATAGTTCAACATTCCATACCATTCCTAGGAATTACAATTAGAGAGGGCCACTTATAATAATTACTTTACTTTGCAGAGAAAGAAACTGAAGCCCAGTAAAAGGAAGTGACTTGTCTAAAGTCACACTGATAGTAAATAGCAGAACTATCATTTGAAACCATATCATTTTACCTGGGGCTGCCTTCATTTGTACATTTTTTTAATGAATTACTTGTATAAAAGTATAGAAAACATTCTGGTCAAATTTGTCGATTTGAGAAAGCTATGATGAATAACTTACACTTCGGGTGACAGAATTTGGAAAGATCTCTAAAGTCTAGTGCTAGATATACTGTCTGGGATTCAACTTGATAAACATTTATTAAGTGTTTATTGTACATAAAGAATTGTTCTAGGCAACAGGAATGCAAGCAAAAAAAGAGAAATAAATTTCCATAAATCAAGGTTCTTAACCCAGGGTGTGTAAACTTTTTAAAAATATATTTTGATAATTATATTTCAATATAATTGGCTTCCTTTGTAACCAAATATTTAATTTTATGTATTAAAATATTAGTCTGAGAAGGGTTCCTTAGATTTCACCAGACTATGAAAGGGGCCCATTACACAAAAAACATTAAGAATACGAGTCCTAGAGGAAATGAGGGAGATTATCATCCTAATGCACTCTTTCTATACTCTTTAGACCAGATATGAAGTACTGTGTTAAGTTCCAAGTACATTTTAGGAGTGACATTGCCAACTTGAAACGAGTCTAGTAGAAGAAGTGTACTATATGTGGGGCTGGGGTATATTTTTTGTCTTCATGAATTTGAAAAGTTGGCATGTAAAAGAGGTATTTTTAAAGACTTTTTTTTTGTCTGCTTGACCTTAAAGGAGAGAGCAATGGATGAAGTTTATAGGATAGTTGATTCAATTTCAGTTATAGGTAACTCTTTCTAACCATAAGAGTTGTGAAAAAGGTAAAATGTTCTTCACTGGAAGTCTTCAAGTCCAGCTGGATTACCTCTTCTCAGATATATTGTAGTATAGATTCTGTTTTCTCTTATAGGTTGGACTAGATGAATGGCCTAGGTTCTTTCCACCTCTGATATCCACAAACTCCAAATCTAATGTTCTTTCTGTTACACCATCTATCTTTCCACTGGGTTTGAACATCTCTACTGAACTAAAGCATTTGTGTCTTTATGAAGAACTCAAAAGACACAGGAAATGATGTTTCCCGAGAGGGCTTCTTAACCTATTAGATAATCTGTAGCTGGAGGGGAGCCTTGAAAAATGGGGATAGTAACAGATGACTTATCTTTCTTTGCCAGAGAGAAAGACATTTGTCATTTAAACAGACAGAAGCAACTGGTCTTCTCTGTTCTTTTGTTGTGGTTTTCTCCAAGATTGTCATAACACATAATTTTAGGCAGATTTAGGACATTTCAGCAGGAATTCCATTCTTCTTCTTTCTAAATGTTTTGGAAGCCTCAAAGAAAAGTACCCTGTAAGCAAGGTCTTATTGACTGAGAATGGGCTGCATGAATTTGAAGTAGCCAGGAATTGTTTAATTTTCATCTTTGTACTCTCATCTCCTAGCCTAGTGCTTGTTCATAGAGATAGGGGATAGAGATTAGGGAATGGACTTGGGAAACTTTCTCTGTCGATGTTGTTCTTCACCTTTTTTATAATATAGCTTCAGAGAGTTTCTTAGAGAGCTAAGGTTAAATGGTTTGACTAGGACTACACAGTCAGTAAATGTCAGAGGAAAGATTTGAACCCATAATTTCTTGACTTTGAGGTTGGCTCTTTATCAACTGTGCCATACTGTTTATGATGTCTGGCATATAGCAGATACTTAATATATTTTAGCTGATAACTTTATTGAAAATACCAAATTTTAGAAAGGATATTAATCACTCAGAATGTATCCAGAAGGAAATTGTGTCCATAGAATTGCAAGGGTACTTGAGACCATGTCAAAGTAAGCTCAGCTGAAGAAATTAGCAACATATGGCCTAGTCAGTAAATGTCAGTAAGATTAGAACATATAGATAGGTCATGATTTAATCTCTTCAGATATCTGAGGGGCTGTCATTTGCAAGAGGGATTGAACTTGTTCTGATTGCCCTTAGAGGAGAGAAGTAAGAGTAATGGGGAGGAAGACATAGAGAGGTAGATTTCCAATTAATGTAATGAAAACATATCTCACAATTAGAAAACTCCAAAAATGGGATGCATTGCCTCAAGAAGTAGTTGATTCTTCATAACTGAAGGACCTCAAGGGCAGGATAGATGATAAGGGAGGGATTTCGTCACCTACAAGTAGGACTAGCTGAAATCTGAGGTCCCTTCCAGGTCAGAGATTCTATGATTTTGTGATTTATCTCACCCAGTTCTAGTCAGAAAAGTCATAGAAGTGAGTGAGTATAAAATACTTTTGAAAAGTTACTAAATAAGGTGTAAGGAGCGAGGTTTCAAACTATGTTGATAGTGATTAGGATTGAACACTCCCTATACTTTCATATTTTGCCTGAATGTGTCTCAGATAATCCGATCAGATCAGAGCTAAAAGGAACCTTCGATGTCAATCAGTCCAATCCATTTATTTTAAAAATAAGGAAATTGAGGCCCAGAGAAGTTAGTTGATTTGTTCAAAGTCATACAGGTAGTAATAGAATCAGAATAGAAAATACCAAGGTTGGTATCTTCTATAATGTACTATACTATATGTTATAGTAATCTGTGTTTGGGTTTTATTCATCAGCTACTCTGGGAACTCCATGTGGGTAAGGATGTGTTTTATGTCAACTTTTTAATTTCCTCTAGTACCAATCTCAGTACTCTACACATAGTGGGTATTTAATAACCTGTTACTTGAAAGGATTGAATTGGATAAATAAAAGATTCTTTATGAATAACTGTAGTTTTTATTTTATACCTGTAGTATTTTATTATATGAAATCCCCATTTTCAAGAAGCCAAAAAATTGGAGAAATAGGCAGCATAGTGTAGGGAAAAAAGTTCTTGGATTGGAAACAAATAACCTCAGTTTAAAATCTGGTTTGCCAATTTAGATTTGTATGACTTTGAAAAAGTCACCTAACTTGATTGGACCTCTGTTTCTCTATTTGTAAAAAATGAGAGGCTTTGACCAGATTACCTCTTAAGGCTCTTACAGCTACAATGCTATGATCCTATGACTGTTTTAATGAATTGTTTCTATTTATTAAGGGATAAAAATAGTGAAAAGCAGCCTGAGCTTTGAGGTTTGGGTTATAGAGGGAGTGGTGGACACGGTTTTAAAAAAAAAAGGCAGAGAAAGGAAAGCTGGAGAGGCATAAGAGATGGAGCATAGCATATAGTCCAGAGAGAACTGCTAAAACCTACTTACTTTGTACCTAAATTATGAACACTTTATTTTGGTCCATGCACTTGCTTAATCTTTTCCATATGTATTATTTTAAAAATTATTTTTACCTCTGTCTTGCTTCCAGGATTCAATATACCATGGACCAAGGAGAAATGCTTATTCTGAATTGAGGAAAGATAAAAAGAAAGATTTTGGTGGCCTTCAAGTTGGGAAAGCCACATCACCCTAGAGATTGGAGTCCAAGACACAGCCAGTAAGAGACTATCTCAATTAATAGCACGTCTAGGAAGCCAGAGTTTAAAAATGGGTTCCTGATTGGAGATGAGACTATAATATTTTATGCACATTTATGCCTTCAAACCTGGGCAAAGGTCATGTTGCATTTTCTTTGATCCAATGAACTTTGCTGTCTTATGATGCACACAGGGGGATTAGAATGCCTAAGTTCTTTCTATAATTCTACTCTTCCTCCCTGAGGAATTCACAATATGCAGATAGAACATATGGGGGGAAAACATTGTAGTGGAGATAGCACTGAGCTTAGAGTCAGATGACTAAGAAGACCAAGCTTTGAATCACAGATATGTGATCCTAGGCAAGTCATTTTTCTGAGATGGTATACCTATTCTATCTACTGTGCAAACAGAACTTAGAATCAGAAAAAAAAAATGTGAATTCAAATCTTGCCTCAGACACATACTAGCTATATGACCCAGAGAAAATCACTTAACCTCTCTCTATTCCTCAATTTACTTACCTGAAAATGGGAATACTAGTAGCATCTAACTCACAAGGTTAATGTGAGGCTCAAATGAGGTAATATTTATCAATCAATCAATCAATAAACATTTATCAAGCACTTTGAAAATCTTTAAATTGTATGCAAATGCTAGCTATCATAGTTATGGGGTAGTTAGGTGGTGCATTGGATAGAGTGCTGAGCCTAAAGTCAGGAAGACTCATCTTCCTGAGTTCAAATGTGGCCTCACATACTTACTAGCTGTGTGACCCTGGGCAAATCACTTAATCCTGTTTGCCTTGGTTTCTTCATCTGTAAAATAAGCTGGAGAATGAAATGGCAAACCACTCCAGTATCTTTGCCAAGAAAACCCCAAATGTCATCATGAAGAGTCAGACATCACTGAACAACATTGTTGTTATTTTTTTTGCTATTTTTATCTTTAAAATTAAAGGATTGACACTACCAAAAATTATTTTATAGAACTAGAAAAAAAATAATAACAAGATTCAGCTGGAAGAACAGAAGGTCCAAAATATAAAGGGAACTAACAAAAAGAAATGTTAGGGAAGGTGGCCTGGGCATACTAGATCTTAAATTGTATTATAAAGCAGCAATCATCAAAACTACTTAGTATTGGCTAAGAAACAGAGTGGTGCATCAGTGGAATAGGTTAGGTATGCAAGATACAGTAGTCAATGGCTATAGTAACCTACTGTTTAATAAACACAAAGACCTCAGCTTCTGGGATAAGAACTCATTTGACAAAAGCTTCTAGGAAAACTAGAAAATAGTGTGACATAAACTAGGCATAGACCAACATCTTACACCATATACCAATATAAAGTCAAAATGGGTACACAATTTAGATATAAAAGCTGATACTATAAGCAAACTGGGAGAGTAAAGAATAGTTTATCTGACAGATTTATGGTGAACAGAAGAATTTATGACCAAACAAGAGATAGAGAACATTATGAAATGCAAAATGAATAACTTTGATTACATTGAATTGAAAAGTTTTTGCACAAACAAAGCCAATGCAACCAAGATTAGGAGTGAAGCAGAAAAATGGGAAAGAATTTGTACAACCAGTTTCTTGTATAAAGACTTCATTTCTAAAATATATAGAGCACAGAATCAAATTTATAAGAATACAAATCATTCCCCAATTAATAAATGGTCAAAGAATATGAATAGGCAGTTTTCAGATGAAGAAATTAAAGATGTCTATAGTAATATAAAATGCTCTAAATCACTACTGGTTAGAGAAATGCAAATCAAAACAACTCTGAGGTACCACATCATATCTCAGATTGGCTAACACGACAAAACAGGAAAATGATAAAATTGGAGGAGATGTGGGAAAATTGGAACATTAATGCATTGTTGGTGGAGTTGTGAAATGATTCAACCATTCTGGGGAGCAATCTGGAACTATGCCCAAAAGGTTATAAAAATGTGCATACCCAACAATACCACTTATAGGGCTATATCCCAAAGAGATCATAAAAATGGGAAAAGGATCCACATGTACAAAAGTATTTATAGCAGCTCTTTCTGTGGTGGCAAAGAATTGGAAATTGAGGGGATGCCCATCAATTAAGGAATGGATGAACAAGTTGTGGTACATGAATGTAATGGAATACCTTTGTGCTATAAGAAATGATGAGCAAGCAGACTTCAGAAAAACCTGGAAAGATTTGTATGGACTGATGCTGGGTGAAGTGAGCAATACTAGGAGAACGTTGTACGAAGTTATAGCCACATTGTGCGATGACTAACTTTGATAGACTTAGCTATTGTCAGCAATGCAAGGATCTAAGACATCTCCAAAAGTCTCATGATAAATGCTATCCATATCCAGAGAAAGAACTATGGAGTTTGAATGCAGAGTGAAGCATACTATTTGCTCTTTTTTTTCTTCTGTTTTGTTTTGTTTCTTCTTTCTTGTGATTCCTCCTGTTGGTTCTATTTCTTCTTTACAATATAACAAATGTGAAAATGTATTTAATAGGAACATATAGGTAGAGCCTATATCAGATTGCATGCTGTCTTGGGGAGGGGAGAGGGTAGGGACGGAGAGAAAATTTAAAACTGAAACACTTATGGAAGTGAATTTTGAAAACTAAAAATTAATTAATGAAAGAAAATTAAGGGTTTGAATAAGTTGATATCCAAGGTCTCTGCCAACTCCAACATTCTATAATTCTTTAAATTATTTTATCATAAGGAGCTAGCCAAATGAAGTCCTGTTCTCTCCATCCTTTAAGTGAAGAATTTACATGTGACCTGATTGTGGGTAATCAAGATTAAAAGCATATATTAAGTGCCTGTTATGTGCCAGACATCATGATAAGTTCTAGGGATACAAGGAAAGTCAGAAACAGTCCCTGCTCTCCAGCAGTTCACATTCAAATGGGGAAGAAAGGGAGGGAATAACAACATGCATACACCTCTGTACATTGTGAAATAGAGATAATCAACAGAGGGAAGACATTAGAATTAAAGGGCACTAGGAAATCTTTCCTGCAAAATTTGTGATTACATCTGTGACCTAAAAGAAGCCAGTGAAACCGGGAGGCAGAGGTGAGGTGGGAGAGAATTCCAGGCAGGAGGTGGGCAGCCAGTGAAAATTCACAGAGTTCATAGTGGTAATTAAGGTATAAGGAGAATGGAAGGGTAGGAATGGACCAGGTTATGAAAACTTTGACTTCCAAAGATTTTATATTTTATTCTTAAGGCAATTAGGAGCCACTGGACTTTTTTGAGTCTTGGGGTGGGGGAGAAATGGAATTCAGTCAGATCTGCTCTTTAGGAGAATTAATTTGATAGATTAGTGGAAGAGGAGATTCCAAAAGTTATTTGAGGATCTGAATTTATTCTATGATTGTTTTCTAGATCAAAGAAAAATATGAGGATAGAAGGAATACTCTGAAGCTGTTCCATTAAGGGCATTGATTTTCAACAATCAAATAAAATGAAGTTTAATGGAAATAAATGTAAAGCCTCTTATTAATGTTTAAAAAAAAAAAAACAAAAACACCCCACATAATAAGATGATGGAGATATGCCTTGACAACTGTATTATGAAAAATACCCCAGGATCTGATTGGACTACAAGCTTAATAAGCCAACAGTTTGACATTACCAGTAAAATTGCCAATGGAAACTTACATTTCATTAATGAAAGCATAATGTCCAAAATGATCAAGTTGATATTTTTCTTGTATACTACCCCAATCAGAAATATTCTGATGTTTATTGTGATAAACTCTAGGGTTCCCTTATCAACTTACCTCCACCCATTTTATGATCCAGTGATGCTACCTCATTGCCATTTCTTTTTCTTCATCAGGAAACCATACCTTTTTACATTGGATATTGAGTATGCTTTTAATAAACAGACCTCCCCACCCTCACCCAATCAAGCCTTGATGATAGCAAGTTGGTTTTCCTTTTTAAATAATATTTTACATTTTTCCCAGTTGCATGTAAAATAATTTTAACATTAAAAAAAACTTTGAGCTCCAAATTTCCTTCCTCAATCACTTTCTCACTTCCCCCACCCCAATGGTAAGCAATTTTAAGTAGATTATGTATGTGTAATCATGCAAAACATATTTTCATATTAGTCATGTTGTGAAAGAAGAAACAGAACAAAAGGGAAAAAAAACACGAAAAAATGAAAATAGTATGCTTTGATCAGCATTCAGATTCCATTAGGTCTTTCTTTAGATGTGGATTACATTTTCCATCATGAGGTTTTTGGAACTGTCTTGGATCATTGTATTGCTGAAAAGTCAATCATAGTTGATCATTGCCCAATGTTGCTGTTACTGTGTACAATGATCTCCTGGTTTTGCTCACTTCACTATTCATCACTTCATCTAAGTCTTTCAAGATTTTTCTGAAGTCATCCTGCTTATCATTTCTCATCAGCACAATAGTATTCCATTACAATCATATATCATATCTTGTTCAGCGATTCCACAATGGATGGGCATCATCACTTCAATTTCCACTTCACTGCCACCACAACAAGAGCTATTATAAATATTTTTGTGCATGTAAGTATTTTTCCCTTCTTGCTATTTCTCTTAGAGTTAATATATTTCTAGATCAAAGAAAAATCTGAGGATAGAAGGCATATTCTGAATCTGCTTCATTCAGGACATTGATCCTCAACAACCAAATGAAATAAAGTTTAATGGAAATAAATGTAAAACCCCTTATTTATGTTTAAAAAACAAAAACATCCCACATAATAAGATGGCAGAGATATGCCTTGACAACCATATTAGACTTAATACATTTTATTTCCCAAGTGTGAATTATTACTTACTCCTTCCCCTCCCTTCCCCCCTCCACTTGCCCTGCCTGGAATTCTCTCTCTTTCTATCCCTGTTATTTGGCTTCTCTGGCTTCCTTCCTTCAAATCATAACTAAAATACCACTTTTTGGAGAATGATTTCCACATCCCCTCTAATTCTAGTGCCTTCTCTCTGTTAATTATCCCCATTCTACCCTGTACATATCTTGTTTGAACATAATTGTATTCATTTTGTCATTCTCTCCCCTTCCTCCACATTACAATGTGAGCTCCTTGAGACCACAGATTATTATTTTTTGTTCGTTTGTTTGTTTTAATTTCTTTTTATCTCTGGAGCTTAAGAAGATTGTAGACTCTTCTAGGAAGGACATTACCAAATGAAGGTATGTTCAGAGGATGTATGCAGCATACATCTACAGAATAATTAGGAGAAAGATCATTCAAAGAAAATGGAAAAGCTTATCCTGGAGAAGAGACCTAGGGGGAACTTAGTAGCTATCTTTAATAATTTGAAGGGTTGTCATATGAAAAAAGGATTAGACTTGTTTTCATTGACCCTAGAAAGCTGAACTAGGAACAATGTGTGGAAATTGTAGAAAAACGAATTTGGGCTTGATATAAGGAAAACTTTCTAAAAATAATTCTTACCTAAAAGTAGAATGGATTACCTTTGGAAGTAGTGAGTTTCTATTCATTAGGGATCACTAAGGGGTTGCTGAATGACTACTTGGCAGTGATATAGAAGAGACAGATACGTTTCCAGATATGGGTTGGAGAGTTCCTCAATTGAAAAATGGAGGTTAGGCTAGGTGATCTCTAAGGCCCATGCTCTAAATTCCATGTTCCTGTAACATCAGAGGTCCCTTCTAGTACTAAGAAATCTCTGAACACTGATTCAAACTGGAAGCAGGAACTTGGGAAATAGGAATAGTGGAAGACCTTTCACCTCAGCATTAGGCAGAAATCAATTCATAGAGCCTTTTTGGAGCAGATGCTCATTTGTTGCTGGATACATAAGTACACTTCTAAATTACATAGTGACAGAAAAACTCAATGGATTTAAGCAATGCCAAACAATCATGATATGATTGCAACTTACTTTGGTGCCTCAGTTTCTCTAACATGAAGGTAAGAATCTAGTTGGAAAGGCCCTCAGAAAATAAAGTACGTTGAAATATTTAGTGTGTTCCCTTATCCAGTTCATGTCATTTAAGGAACAAAAATTTTATGTCCTTAAACAATCACAAATTTGTTTTTCTGTTTCTCTGTTTCTCTCTCTCTCTCTCTCTCTCTCTCTCT
>NW_020954556.1:14378764-14426039 GCF_900497805.2 Vombatus ursinus
TCTCTCTGTCTCTCTCTCTGTCTCTCTGTCTCTCTCTCTCTCTCTCTCTCTCTCTCCTAGATGACACTGGAATTCAAGTTTGAAGGTATTAATATAACCAGAGTAAGTCATTTCCATGATAAACCTTAGCTGGGACAGGGGACATAAAAGCCACCGGATATACTTTTTATCTATCAGGATCCTTTGTTCTTTGGGTTGAAAAATCTTCCTGACTTAGTAGTCAGTAGCACCTTTCTCAATTCTCCAAACCCGACAGACAAGTCTTAAGAACTCAATTCAGAAGAAATACAGCTGAGGGTGTATATTTTCCTTTCAACCAGAGGATTTTTGAACAAGTCACAGAGGGATTTGTTATAATACACTTGTTCCTCTTGGGGAGATCAGTTGTGTAAGGAAATATTTTACAGCATAGCTGCAGTAAACAGCTGAGAATACACTTCTAGCAAAGACTCCAGCATTAGAACTGCACCAAACAAACAAGGATTATTTAAAGGGGCACAAAATGACAGGAAAATAAGTGACAAAACCAACTGAATTGTCCCATAGGTAAGAGAGATATTATTTAATAAATAAAAACTACTAAAAAGCTAATTCTTTATTAAATTGGCTTTTGAATACAAAGTGCTTTCTGAGTATATAATACTCTCTCTGCTATCCTCCAAAAAAAAAAGCAAAATAAAGGCATATCTTGGTATTGATGTCATTAGGGGATGTAGAAATTCTACTTAGTCTTCCATAACATCCACACAGTTCAGGATGCTTTTGCTTCTGATTCCTGACTCTGTTTGGCAAGAGGCTAGTATTGAGGGAGGGAGATGACCCCATGGGCCTTAGGTTATAAGATAATAGAATCATAGATCTGGAGCTAAAAACATTCTACATGTAAACTATAGCCTGCAGGTCATATTCAGCCTGCCACCTGTTTATGTGTAGTCTACAAACTAAGAATTATATATGTATGTATGTATGTATGTATGTATGTATACACACACATGTATTCATATATTTCCATTATTAAATGTGATATACAAAAACAGGCAATGGGCTGGATTTGGCCTAGGCACCATAGTTTGCCAACTCCTGAATTGCTGATGAAGAATCTGAAAACCAGAGAATTTAAGTAACTTGCCAAAGCCCTCATAGGTAGAAGCATTGGAAAGAGGACTTGAGCCCAGCTCTTCTTGACGATAAATGCAATTAGCTTAAACCATACCATGGAAGATCAAAATGTGATCAGAAATATTCAACTGTTCAAATAGATTTGTGATTATACTGATGGGGATATCCTCTCTGGTGATTCAGAGCACAGTGCTTCCATTCCTGCCAAATCTGGTCTGTCTTCCCATAAGTTTGCCACGAGGAATCTACTCAATATGCTGGGATGCGTGGAGCAGGAGAGAGCTTTCTTAATTTTTCTTGGTCTCTTGAAGCTATCAATACTACCGACAGGCCATTTAACAGTTATACCTAAATCTCAACACATGGCCAGGCTCTGTTCATTTGTTTTTTCAATTGATGATCTCCATTATTCAGTCTCTCGAAGGTAAGGAATATTAAATATAATAGGACACAACAGCATTTCTTAAGCACATGCTGTGCTCAGACTCCAACCTGGACAAAATACCAAGTTTAGATAAGTTATGATTCCTCCCCTCAAGGATTTTACAATATGCTAGGTGGATAAATCACCAGTACAGATTGCTGTAATACATGATATTAGGGCATCCAGGCAAGCAGTCAGTAAACAAGTATTTACAAGCATTTGTTATAAGATTACTATGTACCATGCACTGTGCTAAAGACTAAGAATACAAAGAAAGGCAGAAAGCAAAATGAAACAAAATAAAAACCTAAACAAAACAAATGATGAAAAAGAAAAGGGTTCCTGAATTGCATGGGCTCATGGGGGGTGGGGTGGGGGAATCAATATGTAAATAATTTGTCACATACAAGATATTGACCAATCCATCTTGGAATACAATTTGAAAAAAGAAGGCACTTGAAGCCAGAGGCAGGAAGGGCTTCCTGCAGACTATAGGATATGAGGTGAGTCTTGAAGGAATACAGGGAAACTAAAAGGTAAAGTGAAGGAGGCAGAGCATTTCAGGCATGGGGGCAGCCATTGGAAGGGCATAGAAACAGGAAATGGAGTTCTGTGCCCAAAGAACTAAAGTTAGTTGCAAAGTGAGTCACAAAATGAATTAAAGAAAGCAAGGTATAGAAAAATTAGAAGGATAGGAAGAAGCCAAGTATATGAAAATGCCAAATACCAAACAGATGACTTATATGTGATCTTGGAAGTTACAGGGAGCCTTTCGAGCTTATTAAGCTTGCAGACAGGTAAGGAAGAGGTTACATAGTCAGACCTATGCTTTAGAAAAATCACTTTGGCTGGCATGTGGAGGATAGATTGGAGAGGGAAGAGACTTGTTAAGGAGACTAGTTAGGAGGTCACATAACCTGCTAGAAAAACGGGGTATTTTAGTAGTGCTAAACAATCCTGATAGACTTGTAGTGTTGGACAAGCCAGTTTACTTCAAGGCCTCAGTATCTCCAATATGAAGTTGAGAGTCTTGAGGGAAAAAGTAAAATTCAGAAGTGGTACAAAGAGAGTAACAAAACCAAATGTTAGCCATGTCTGAGGGGCAAGGTGATTACCAGTTTACAGGGGGTTGGAAAGGGAAATCAAGGAAGGTTTCATGGAGGATAGAAATCTTTAAGTTGTATATTAAACATAAATAAAGATATTCAGTAGGAGAAAAGAGGGAAGAACACCATTCCGTATATAAGGAATAGTACCAAAGAAAAGCATCTAGAGAATGCAGTTCCTGTTTAGGAAGGAGAGAGTAGCTGCTGTCTGAAATTAGTACACTCCCTAAACAAAAATATAGTAGGCATTTTCTATGTTTGAGACATTGTGTGAGATATAATGTTGAATAAGGCCTAGTCCCTGTTCTACAGGACCTTATAATTTAGTAAGGAAGATAAGATACGTATACAAATAATTATGAACCAAGGCAGTATATAAGTATTATATGAGTCACATGCTTAATAAGCACTATCAGAATTTTAGGAGGAAAAGACCATCTCTGGTTAGGGTGATAATAGAAGACCTGAAGGGGAATTTGAATTATGTCTTGAAAGACAGCTAGACAGAAGCAAGGGAGGAGCAGGGAAAGGTTTTGTATGTGAAGGGAATGGCCTGAGTAAACATACTTTGGGGAAATGGTGCCAGAAATGTTCAATGGTTGATGATCAGCCAAAATTTGGTTGGATTATACAGTTCATAGATCAAGTCAATA
The DNA here is from genome assembly GCF_900497805.2 of Vombatus ursinus. Lineage (NCBI taxonomy): Eukaryota > Metazoa > Chordata > Mammalia > Diprotodontia > Vombatidae > Vombatus > Vombatus ursinus. The sequence goes on from NW_020954556.1 coordinate 14,382,067, forward strand.
ACGTAATGATAGTTTGAAGCTAAACTTTGCTGAACCTTTAGTGCCATAATAAAGAGTTTGGACTTAAATCTGGGAAACGATTCAAAGTTTATGAACTGGGAAATGACATGAACAAAACGATTTCTTAGGAAAGGATGAATAGATGGATAAATGAATGAAAAATCGTTTATTGAACATACTAATGCTCACAGCTATGCCTGTACTAAGTACTAGGGATACAAATAGCAAATCAGAAAGAGTCCCTACTGTCCTAGAGCTCACATGCTAATGGGGAGGGAGGGGTGGACTTGACTATAGGAAGTTCTTTCAGCCCACTCCACTTTGTATCTACTGCTCTGACTAGGTTTCAACTCCAAGGAATAAGATGGCCTTCCCATGGTAAGTTAACCATTTTTAATCTCATCACCATGCTGCCAACTCAAGCCTTGACTGACACCATATCCTTCAACCTTCTCCCCTCTTATTGGAGGGTTGGAGGTCAGAGTACCAAGCTCCTCACAATGCCTTCCTTTGTAGAGGGCAGAAATTGGACTTACAATTCATTCTACTTTGCATAGACTGCTCTGCCTAGTTTCAACTCAAGGATAAAGATAACTCTGCACCAGATCCCCTTGTGTGTTGCCCTCATCACTGCTTTTGCATCTGTTTTTCTGTGTTGTCTCACTGCACCAGACTATAAACTCCTTGAGGGCAGAGACTACTTTTCTTTTTTATTAATTGTATTCCCAACACTTAATACAGTTCTCAGAACGTAGTAGGTACAAATAAATGCTTATTGAATTAGACTGGATTGGATTGGATTAATTTCTGTTGCAAGTCCAATTGAAAGGTCTCATGATCCTTACATTGCAGTGGCAATGCAGATGGTAATTCTTTTTTTTTAATATTTTAAACTGAAAAATAATATATATTTCTAGTGCTGAAACTTTTGATAGTGCCAAGGACTTTGACATTGAGAATTTGCTTTCCTACATCTTTAATAGCTATGGCTGCTAAAGTATCAGGGGCTCTATCCTTGCAGAAACAGTTGCCATGTTGCACCTCCACAGGGGCTGCTTTCCAGTATAATGATTGCAGGACCTGAGCTGGAAGCAGTTCCATTGGTCTGGGGATTGCTGCCATTTCCAGGGTTCTTGGGCTTACTTGCCTGTTGGGGGCAGTTAATAAGTGGTTGATTTTGGCAGTAGTTATTAAGGTGATCTCCTATGCCACAGGAATTGGTCCTCTCAATGATGGCTTTACATTGCAAATGATATGCTTGGTGGGTTGCAGAAGACAGAAACTTGTGGCATTGTGACCATTAATTGCAGGCTAAAAAAATTGAGGAATAAAAGGACAATGTGATATACAGGGAATAGCACTTAAATAGGAATCAGGAGGTCTGTGCTCTAATCCTAGTTTTACAAGGCCCTCAACTTCTCTGGTCTTCAATTTTCTGTAAAATTATTGATTTGTACTGTACCACAGGGTACCCTCAATGTCTAAAACTCTTTTATAGTTTCTCCTAAATAACATTACAACTCAGGGAGAAAGCTGATCCCACCTACAGAAGTCCTCTCAAGGACCAGTAGAAACAAGGAGTCTTCACAATGAAGCCCTGTCTCTGTGTTATCTGCCTTTGTTAACTCTTTTATCCCAAGTTCTTTATACCAGCTTTGGCACATGCTGCTGACCTGTTGACCCAGATTTTCCTCCTTGGGCTTTTCTTCTTTTTCTTGGTTTGTGATCCATTTTCCAGGAATGACTTTGACTCATAGTCTCCCTAAGTCAATATCTGATAATATGTTATTTTACTGACCTAACAAATATATTTGTTCCATTTTCCTAGAGGGTTCCATTTATAAAAAGAGTGGGGTAGTATCAGCTCTAGATACACAAAGATATAGTTCAGGACAAGGGCAACTTGACCTTTATAACAGACAAGATCCAGCTTTTGCTAGCACTCTAATTTCTTCTGTCCTGGCGTTTCAAGGAAAATCTCTAAATCAAAGCTCAGGTATGAATTATATCTAGGATTTCCCTTAAGTGGACTAAAAGAGGCTCTTCTAGAAAGGTATTCTCAACGTACACAACACTTATCAGGTATGGAATAGTTACTTCCTACACACACACACGTATTTAATTAAAATTAATTTTAAAAAAAACTTCCTAAGTTATTGCTGTTGAGTCGTTTTAGCTGTGTACAACTTTTTGTGATCCCATTTTAGTGCTTTCTTGGCAAAGATACTGGAGTGATTTGCAATTTCCTTCTCCAGCTCATTTTACAGATGAGGACTTGAGGCAAAAAAAAGTTAAATAACTTGCCCAGATTCACACAACTAAGTGTCTGAGGCTGGATTTGAATTCATGAAGATGAGTTTTTCTGATTCCAAGCCAGTGCTCTACACACTGTGCCACCTAGCTGCATATGACTTCTTCATAAGCACTCATTAAGAAATGCTTAAAACAAGAAATCCTAACTCATTACACCTACTCTCTTGGCAAGTAGGAACAACATTGAGGAAATTGCTGAATAGATATTTCAGTTTCATCTCGGATCTGCCCTCTGTGTATCTCACAAGCCCAAGTCTCCTTGTGAGCTAGAGAATGTCTAGAGTTCTCTTAGTCCTTTCACCTGCATCTTCCTGGCAGTGTTCATCTTTTCTGATCTGCTCAGCAAAAAGTTCTTAATTCTGAACTTTTCATGAGGTTACCAGTAGGGTTGTAAAGTTCATTTAGCAGGATCATCTTCCATGACCTGGATTTAAGAAAAGGAGAAGGTTCATTCATTGATCACCTGATTGAGCAACACATTCTAGCTGCCATGTGTGCAGTAGCTATTGCTGCCTGTTATCTTCCATTCTGCCTCCTTTTCCTCCTTTTACCTCAAAGCCACCTCAGAAAAGAACAAAATCTCTCTCTCCTCATTCCTTATAAGCCATCAAGTGGGTGCCTCTTTTTGGCTCAGTAGTTCATCAACTTTGACATAGTCCTATACTCTTCAACAGAAACATAACTGGGAATTCTGGCATTTGAAATAAATTCAGCTGTGCAGAGAAAGGGAGTACAACAGCAGCACAAGTAGATTTGGGAGAGATTGACAATGGCTGTAGTTATGCTGAGATGACCCATTCTGGCCTCTCCTTTTTCTCCCAACTTCCACTGTGCAATGATGCTTCTCTATCCTCTTCCACTAAGGTATATCTTTCCCACCCACAACCCAGTGAGGGTATAGAGGGCTGTAATATATAGAGAGAATGGTCTCTGGATCACTCTAAAGAGGAAACAACTCACCATCCCTCACCAGATATTGATATTTGGGTTAAATCTCAGATTCCCCATCCTTCTTATCAATATGGAACACACTGCTTGTATCACTAATTGGATTCCTTATACATTACTAGGTCTTGATAGTTATTTCATTTAACATGCATGTGCCATTTCCCTTCAACAAAATTTTAGGCTCTTCATAGGTAGAAAATATATATTTTAAATGAATTTTATAGTCATCAAAATGTCTAGCTAGCTGATTTTCTGATACTCAGTTGGTTTCCTCATCTAGAAAGAAGATATACTTATACCCATGGTAATTACACTTACTTGTCAGGATTTTTTCAAACCTCAAAATAATTAATAGATGTAAGAATTTTGAAAACTTTCAAATCTTATAAAATTGTAGTATTATGGTTATTATGCAAATCATATCCAACCTGGGACATCTGTCTGAAGAACTCATCAAGGTTTTTTTTGTATGTTTGTTTATTTTGTTTTGTTTTGCATTTTTTTTTGCATTAGCAAGAGAATATTTTAAACACAACCTGCAAATTAGTAAAAAACCAATACTGTAGTGTTCAGGAATGCCTTAGGGCCTCAGACATTTGTCATAATAGATATACATTATGAGTACCAGAATGATGAAAAGACTCTCTACCTTTATGTCTGGTGGTTTAAAGGGAAAGAACATATTTACCTCTTTACCCTTACATTTGGTTCCTGTTCTTATTCCCTGACCATCATCTGACCCCTCCCTACTCCATCCTTCATCTTCACCTTCTCCTTCCAGCCCACCAGCTCCACTTAGAAATTTGAACTCTAGCCCTGAAATCAACCTGGTTTTCCAATAGTTTGTCTTTTGCCTTATCTTACCTGGATTTAGACCACCCCTACTCCATAGCCATCTCCAGAGTATTCCATCTATGCCTTATTCTACCCCCTTCACTCCCATATTTTTCCAGAACTCTCTTTGTATGTTATCTTTCTCTATTAAGTTGTAAACTGAGGATAGTTCCTCATTGAGGAACCATCTTCCTCATATTTGTCATCTTACTGTTTTGTATACTACCTGTTACATAATAAGAACTTAACAAATACTTTATCTATTCCATCCAATTCCCTGTCTTCATTTTTATAGCCTCTTTAACCTCTAGGTTTATGCTATAACATTTTATAGACAAGATTAGAGGGCCCAAAAGACAAGACAGTAGGAAATGTGCATGCTTCATATCAAAGGCATGTATTTAAATCCTGGAAATCAAGGTAATTTTTTTCAGCAACATTTCATTTCCCCCACAAATAAATATTTCATAATACTACTTAGTTCTCCTTGCATCTGCTGACCATTTTGTCTCTGTGTCTTTTTCTGGATTTTCATCCAGGTCATATCTACTAAAGGTGAGCATCCCTCAGGGCTTTGTCCTTTGCCCTCTTCTCTTCTCCCTTTATACTTTTTCACTTGATGATCTCATCAGCTGTTATAGTTTCAATTCATCAAGAACTAACCTCTCTTCTAACCTTCAGAATCCTATCATAAACTGTCTATTAGACATTCCAAACTGGATGTCTATAGACATCTTAGACTCAACATGCTCAAAATTGAACTCAAACCTGCTCCCCTTCCAAATGTTCCTATTATTATTGAGGATACCACTAATGTCTCAGTCACCCAGGTTCAATACCTGGGTATTATCCTTTACTCTTCACTCTCTCTCATCGTGCATATCCCTTCTTATCTTCACTCCTGACTTTCCAGGCTTCTTTAATGTCCCAATCAAAATACCACCTTTTATAACAAACTTCTCCTTTTCTCTAAATTCTAATACCTTTCGCTAATTGATTATCTTAAACTTATCCTGTATATATTTTATTTTTTCTGTAGTTGTTTGAATGTTGTATCCCCCATTACTGTGAGAACATAGGCTAACTTTTGTCATTCTTGATATACCTAGTGCATAGTACAGTGCCTAGCACATAGTAGATGCTTAGTAAATGCATATTGACTGAATGACTAAGAAATTATTGTTATTACATCCATGGGATAGTAGATTCAGAGCTGGAAGGTACCCTTTGAGGTCATCTACTCTAGCCCCTTCATTTCATGGTTGAGGAAACTAAGGTTAAGTGTGTGACTTATTTGAGTTACACAGGGAGTAAGCAGCAGAGTCCGGATTGAAATTTAGACTTTCTGCCCCACACCCCTTTCCCATTCTGGCATTCTGTCTACTATAGTATACTACTTTGAGAGATCCTTCATTTGGAGAATCTTTAAGCAGTACAAAGACTTATCTATAGTGAAATTTCCACTTAATATTATTAAATGGAAGAGTAGAAAGAGCACTAGGCTTAGAGTATTAGGACTATGAATTTTTGAACTGGAAGAGATCTTGGAAGTCATGAAAAAAGCTCCTAATTTTTTTATCTATAATAAATCTATTGTCTTACAAAAATCATTGTCTAGAAATATGGGGATATAAGAAAAGATGTTTGCAGTCAAGTGCTTTGTGGTCAGCAGCCAGTATGATTCATAAAGGGGATGGAATAACATAAGAGATTCCATATCCATATGACAAAACCTTCATAACCGATGTTAAAGCTTTAAACCCAAATATGAGTCATGTTCTCAAGCCCATTGCAGAAGATCAAAGATTTATAATTAACACTGATTCATCATCACAGCATATTCATCGTACCACTTTCACTAGAGAGGTACATGATATGAAGCACAGTCAAAAATTAATAAATTAAATTGTTATATAGGTAAATAACTAAATTTTTAAAAGAAGAAAATTAGGGAGCTAAGATGGTAGAATAAAGGCGAGGACTACCCTGGGCTCTCCAAATGTCCCCCAAAACAATGATAAAATAATGTCTTAAGATAAATTTTTGACCAGCAAAAGTAACAAAAGGATGGAGTGAAATAATTTTCCACCCTAAGAAAGCTTAGAAGATCAGCAGAAAAGGTCTGTCTTACTGGGGTGAGCATAGCTCAGCACAGGCCACGCCAGTGCAGACCTTGCCTTCATAAGCCAGCAGCAGGCCATGGGAATGACTGACTCCATAGAAGCAGCTTCTGTAGCTCTCATCCCACAGACAACTGGTCAGAAGGAGATTACAGGGGCTCCTTTGCTGGAGTAGGGAGCAAGACTCTGTTGCATTGCCCCTAAGAGGTTCCAGGTCTCAGTTGCAGGGTGAGCAGGAGCATTAGCAGGAATAGGGACACTGTTCACAGTTACAAGGTGAAAAAGAGTACTTGTAGTCATTCAAAGACCAGAGCACAGAACAAAAAAGTAGTGACCATTCCTCTTCTTAGATTATACCATCTTGGAAGAACCAAAAACTTTCAGACCCCAAGAGCGAACTCTGAAAACAGCAGCATGAAAAACCTAAAACTTGAGTCAGTGCCCCTTCTATCACAGGAGCAAAAACCAATTTTAATTTAAAGTAAAAAGTAAAAAAAAAAATAGACTGGAAAATGAACAAACAACCAAAAAAGGATCAGATCAAAAAAGTGACTATGGTGACAGGGAAAAGGAAAATGCAAATTCAAGAGGCAACAAGATCAAAGCAGCTACATGCAAAGCCTCTAAGAAAAATATTAACTAATCTCAGGACCTGGAAGAGCTCAAAAAGGATTTAAAAAATCAGAGGGGCAGAGGCAAAACTAGAAAAAGAAATGAGAGTGATTCAAGAAAATCAAGAAAAAAAAGTTAATAGTTTGGTAAAAGAAGCACAAAAATATTAAAGAAAATAGCATTTTAAAAAGCAATAGGACAAATAATAAAAGAGGCACAAAAATTCACTGAAGGCAATTCCTTAAAAATCATAATTGGCCAACTGGAAAAAAGGTATATATTCACTGAAGAAAAAATAACACCTTAAAAATAGAATTAGTCAAATCAAAAAAGAAGATAAAAAACTGATGGACTCAGAATGTAGATCAAAGCATATTTTTTCACTTCCTTTATTCTTTCTCATGATTTTATTTTCTTTTTATCTGTCTCTTCTTCCATAATTGTGATGAGTATAGAAATATGTTTTACATGATAACATATGTATAAACTATATCCAACTGCCTACCATTTTCAGAAGAAGGGAGGGGAGGGAGACAGGTAAAAAAAATGTGAAACTCAAAATCTTGTGAAAATCAATATTAAAGGGACAGCTAAGTGGTGCAATGGAGTAAGCCTTGGAGTAAGGAGGACTTGGAAATCTTTGCCCTGCAGCCATTAGGAAAGGGGGAATTTAAAATTAGAAAAGAAGAAACATGTCCACTAAGACTGCAAAGAGGAACTTGTGCTTTGTGTCTCGTGAGCTATCAGTCTATCCCCATCCTCCAGCTTCCAGACAAGGCAAGTTAATCTTAGAAGATTATATAATTTAACTTATAGTTATTCTATTCCTTTAAGGATAGATTTCTTACTCTATTAAATGATAAAGTCTTATTAATCTATTTCCTAAATTTGTAGGTATTATTCAGACTAAAGGGAATGTCTATGTTAGCTTAGGTTAGCTGTTAGGGCTAGATTTTCCGTAAGAAAGGAACTTGATCCTTCAATCAAACTAAAAATAAATCAAAGTAATCAATACTGTCTGATTTAAAGGTACTTTCTTTTCAAAAGACTTAGATGAATGTATGTGAAGTGAAGTGAGTAGAATCCAGAGAATATTGTAGACTGTAACAGCAATATTGCACAATGATCAACTGTGAATGACTTTGCTATTCTCAGCAATAAAATGATCTAAGACACTTCCAAAGGACTCATGATGAAAAATGCCATCCGCCTCTAGAGAAAGAACTAATGAAGTCTGAATGCATATCAAAGCAAACTTTTTTTTTTAACTTTTGTTGTTGTTGTTTTTGTTGTTTGGTTTTTTGGTCTGTCTATTTTCAAAATGTGGCTAAAAGTATAGAAATATTTTGTATGACTGAACATGTACAACCTATATCAAATTGCTTGTCTTCTCAATGAGGTGGGTGGGGAGGGAAGAAGGTAGATATTTTATTATCTTTTATCCTGTAACCACAGTTTTTATCCCATCATACAGTAAGTATACCTTTGATAAACTTTCCATTTTTCCAGATCAAGTTTTAGTTATTTTATGAGTTTTCAATGGTGTCTAAATCAGTCAAGCTCTCATGCCACTGAAACAAACTTATCTTCATATTTTAGATAAATTTCTAAACTTTTCATGATGTATATCATGGCACAAAGCTCTATTAAGATATTTCATCTCCCTTTGGGGATGTCTGTAATTCTGGAACAAATGTGCTCCTCTAAATATTAGTGTATTTATTGGAGTTGTTTTTTCTCTCAGTGAGGATAAAACTTCCAGGGGCACTAGGAGTAAAAAAAAAAAAAAATCCTCTAAATTCTTTGTGGGTAGATGACAGGTCTGATGAAGGTATTCATATCTTGTAAGTTCATCTGTTTTTTTTTTTTTTTTCTGGACAAGAGTTTTGTTATAGCTTTGGAGAAAACAAAAGTGACTTTCATAAGTAAAAATTACATTTTTCCAATATTCATTACTTCAGTAATCAAGTCTTAGTAGTCTTCCTATGATAAACTTTCCCCATAGCAGTGGTTAATAGCTATTATTTTTTGTTGGTTTTATGTGTTTGTTTATTTTTTTAAGCACCCTTCCCATTGTTCTTCCTAACCCTGGAAGCCTTCACTGCATTGTAAAGGGATCTCTCTCAACTATCATTTCCTGTAGTATTTGTTTGTTTTCTAAGAATTCGTTAGGCTCTTTTGTAGCAATATTTTGTCAGTTTCGGTGACTTTTTTAAACCACATTTTCTTTGTACTTTGATGTGACTGATTCTGTTTTCTCATTGTAGGCTGAATGATCATTGAAAGGCTTGACTTCCTCACATCATCAGCCAGAGCAATTTCTCCAGTCATTGAAGTGTGCTCTTTGAAGGCTACGACTTTCACACATTTTCTTAGAGGAATATCCTTTCTGAAAAATAATAATAATGATAATTACAACAAAACTAAAGAGAGCAATGAAATAGGTATAGCGTGGAGTCTAGCACTCAACTGACAAAGAACTAAGTGAGGAAAACAGAAGACTCCAAATTTACCTGATCAAAGCCTGACATTTTGAGCCAGTTCAGTGTAAAGAAAAGTATACATGCTTACTTACTGCTATCAAAAAATGCAATTAGAAGGGGGAGCTAGGTGGTGCAGTGGATAGAGCATCAGCCCTGAAGTCAGGAGGACCTGATGTCAAATCTGGCCTCAGACCAAACACTTGACATGTACTAGCTGGGTGACCTTGGGCAAGTCACTTAACCCTGATTGCCTCACCAAAAAAACAAACAAACCAAAAAAATGCAATTAGACCAAAATTATTGCTTGTCTCAAGTAATTCACCCAACATTCTGAAGCAGAATTCAAACACAGGTCTTCCTTCTTTCAGCTGTAGCACTACATGTACTTCACTATTTGACTTCAACTCTGCTCTTGGGCCTGAAACTGATTGGCTCTATGACCAAAGACAAGTCATTGGATATATCTGTCCTCAATTTGCTCCTTTGAAAAATGAAAGGACTAAACTAGATGATCTCCAAGAGTCTTTCCAGCTCTAAAGAGGAATACAGGGGGAAAAGAGAGAAAAAGCAGAGAGAGAAATAAACATACAGACATAGAGACAGAGAAAGATTAATAATAATAATAATAATAATAATAGCTAACATGTAATGCTTGCCATGTTACAAGACACTGTGCTAAGCACTTTACAATTATTATCTCATCTGACCTTCACAATCACCCTGGGAGGTAGGTGGTATTATTTTCCCCATTTTACAGATAAGGAAATGGAAGTGAACAAAGGTTATGTGAATTGATCAGGGTCAGACAACTAGTAAGTGTCTGAGGCTGGATTGGAACTGAGGGATTCCATATTGCAGGCCTGTTTGCTCTACTGCAGCACGTAACTGACCAAGATGAGGAAATTAAGACACTCAGTTTACTCACAATCAGGGAGTTACTATAGTCACAGATGAGATTTGATCCCCAAAGTCTTAACAAGTTCAGGACTCTTTCCATTGTATCAAATTGCCTTCTGCAATAATTATTCACACTTATTCAGTGCTTTTTAATCTTTGTGAGATCTTTCCCAAAACAAATCTGTGAGATAATGCAAAAAAACCAAAAAGAAAAACAAAAAACAAACAAAAAAACTCTGCACCCATCTTACAGATGAGGAAATTGAGATTCTATTCCAGAATTACAGATAGAGAGAGAGAGATGGGGTGTAGGGCCGGGGGGGGGGGAGAGAGGAGAAAGACAGAAATAAAGAGAAAGAAGGGAGAGAGAAAGAGAAAAAAAGGGAGATAAAGAGAGAGAGGAAAGGAGAAGAAGATAGAAAGTGAGAAAGTGAGTGATGGAGGGAGAGAGAGAATACCTGTGATTTTATTATTTCATTAGCTATCGCTGAGGAACTTCCTCCTCCACTGAAATTTACAGTCTTAGAAAATTGCCTGAGGCACTGAAAGACTAAATGATTTGCACACCCAGAGCCACACTGCCAGTATGGAATAATATCACTGTATCTATTTTACTTATGAAAAAACTGACTAAAAATACTCACTTGACTTGCTTATAACTATGTATCTGCTAGTGTCACAAATGGGATTTGATTGCACGTCTTTTAACTACAAGTCCAAACTTTTTGCATTGCCTCAAATTGCCTTTTGCAATATTTACTTATACTTATTTAGGGTTGTTTTAACCTTTATGAAATCTTTTGTCTTAAACAAATTTGTAAGAAAATGCAAACATAATTAGGCCCATTTTACAAATGAAACACTGACATGCTGGTTAAATGGCTTGTCCATGGTCAAGTGCTAATAAGTGTTAAAGCCTAATGAAGACAATGTCTGAGGCACAATAGACTATGATCTGATATTATTCCTTCTGAATTTAATCATTATTTTATAATCCCAGATTCTTATTTTATGTATTTTAAATATCAGTCACTCAGGAATGTTATTTTCAATAACCATGTGATATTCCTTTGCTTACTTTTGAGATGCATGAATTCTAAAATACTGTGTTATAGTACTTAAGTTTTATATCTTAATGAGAAAGCACGTTCATTAAATTTAACTCAATTCAGTAAATATTGATTAAGAGTCTACTATATACAAGGAGTTCAAAGTGCCAAGGACAAAAACAAATTAGGTCCTTTGGATATGAAGATGGAAAATAACACAATTCCTGCTGCTAAGGACCAGGTAGAATAGGGTAACTCCATATTGTGTTGATTAAAGCAAAGTTCAGTTCATTAGAATCAGATAGTACTTCATGATGGTATATACAGGGTATCTGAAAACTTGGTATAGTTTCAAGCAATTAAAGCTATATGTTTTACTATTGAAGATTATAACCCTGTATAAATTCAGGTTTACTGTATGCAGCTGGAAATTAGGGGTGGGAAGGAGAGGTGAGGGTGACAGGTATAACTAATTAAAACATTGCTTCAGCTCTACCAGCTGATTAAATAAAGTGCATTGTCAAATCACATGTATACATATATATGCATGCATATATACAATCTACACACATGCATGTATAAATGCATATGTATATATGTGTATACACACACTTATACAGTGCATGTGGAGACTATACAAGCACATACATGTTGAATGAGTATACACATGTATATGTACACAGACAGACATATGTACGTATGTATGTGTATCTACCTACAGTTATCTCAATATACATATCTATCTATCTATCTGTCTGTCTGTCTATCTATCTATCCTTCAGAAGACCTGAGTTTGAATTTTAGTTTGCTACTAACTTGCTGTGTGATCTTGGGTTAATAATTTCCCTCTTGGGGACTCAGTTTCTTCCTCTGGTCCCAGTGTGCTCTTCTATAAAGTAAGTTTGATGATTTAGATTATTGCTAAATCCACTTCCATCACATCATTATTATTTTGTTTGTTTGTTTCTGTTCTGGACATCTAAACAAAAGAATGTTTTTATGTTTTCTTACGTGAGGACCTTGAGTCATGGGCAGTTTTGTCATTAAAATTTTGAAGCAAAGATTATGGGGGTTCCATCATCATTAACAAATGTTTAAGACTTGTAGACTGATCTGCATACACCTTTAAAGAAGGTAAAATTCTGGCTAAATAATAACGAATTCTTTCTCTACAATTCATGTTCTATTCACAGGTGGAATATTATTCTGTTCAAGTCAACACATTAAGTATCCCTGATCCCCTTCATAGGGAGGAACTCTCCATGGTTTGTGCCTGAGTAGGATTCATAGCTCTGATTGATACCTTATTGACAAAGAGTCAGTCTCAACTGAAAAACAACAGCAACAGCTTCCTGACTCCAGATCTAATACTTTATTCATTATACTACCTAGGTGTTTGTACGCCCCTAAGAAATGTTTATTGAACTTGATTGAATATCCTAGTCATTTTGCTCACCACATACCATGACTTTAGGTAGACATGGCATATTTTAACTGCACTCAAGTATATGTGCAGTTGTACCAGAGAGTTTAAAAAAGGAGAGTAAAGGAAGTCTATGCTCTTTTCACTCCACAACTGAAAATTCGTCTCTTCCTTGTTGATGGTACTGTGAATTCGCTATTGCTCATATGCAATTTAAGAACAAGAAAACATGGTATTTAACTCTCCTCATCTTCTCAGGTCAATTCTTCATGAATTGTCCTCATCTATCCTATTGGTTCATTCTGATTTCAAAAGCAAAATCTTCTCCAAAGCATTCATACATCATTTATTCATTTCCAGAACAGATTCAGGCTTCCCTCTCAGTTTTTCTCCTCTTATTTCCACAAAATAAAAGTCTACCGGGCCATGTTCCTTGGCACTCAGAATAGCACTCCTTTCTCTCTTTATAAGGGCTATAAATATCTATTCTCAGGAGGGATAGTGCTCAATAAGTATTATCTAAAGTCAGAGTTAATTTTACCCTTTTCCAGTGTGATTTTTTTTTCATTTTTAAATCATTGTGGGGTAGGAATCAAAATGTTGCAGCAATAGCAGCTCTGATTTCAAATAGGCCTCCAAGATGTCATTGTTTCATGGCTTATGCACTGATAACATACCTAAGACTTCTCATCTTATGATTTCATTGACCTTAGATAATACTTTTACCATTATTATTAATAATTTTATACATCACAGTATTTAAATGCTATAGATCTATTTTAGTGCTCTTCAGTGATTAATTTATTAAATCTTAAAATTGAATTTCCCATCTCAATGGCCTGAGATTGTGTGACTCTTTTGCCTTGAGAACTCAGCCTGAGCTCAGACTTTAGGATGTATATTTTATGGTGAAGTTAGAAAAAGAGAAAATTAATTTTAGTTGGAGTCAACAGGTTTAGAACTACCAGAGGAAAGAATGTTGCCAAAGAAATATTATGAAATGGTGGACAGCATTCCCAAAGGGAATTTTCAAATGTCTTTTTCTGGATGATTTTCAGAAACAATTATTTTATGTATGACCAGAAAAGGAGGTAGGGTTGTCATGTAACAAAAATGAGGTATAACATATGGGCAACATGTGGGTTTCACTGGTACTATCAAAATATTGAAAGAATAAGAGGAAGGCCTAAAAATGTTGAGTGGATCATCTATGAGTAATTCATGAGAAGTTTTGGACAAGAATTGTACAGGGTGGAAAGTTATGGAGCAAGTATCCACATGGATGAGATTACCCATACATGGAAATATTCAAGTATAGACTCATATCCTCCAGTAGTGTCCTCTTCTTAGATCATTTCATGACATGTTGGTGGTCTTACATATTTAAAATCTAGTCCAGAAGACCAAAAGATCTATTAAATATTATAAAGTTAGAAAGGTTTCCAACATAGCTTGAGTAATCAATGATCTATTTGTTGTCTGAGAACCTATGTAAAGTTGGAGAAACTCTTAACGAGAAAGTTTGGCCACCTGTGAGAAAAGTTTCATTCGCAGCAACTCACAGTTACTTACAATATCCATTGTTGGATAGGCTATGCATGCCAGTGAAGGCTCTGGTCCTTGAAATATTGAAGTCTAGAGTGTTATATGCTAAAAAATGATCAATCAATCCACATTTATTAAGTACCTACTATGTGTTAGGTTCCCTACTATATGTGATAGATATAGATTCCATTGTGTCAAGAAAATATAAGACTGTATGAGACATTCCTGATGCCAACAATTCAGGAAAGGGTATAAACCCAACAGTTTGCATGTACCTCTGCTATATGATCTTGAAAAGTCAGAGACAAAAACAATGTAGGTGTCTGCCATTGATCACTTACAACTAACTGTTTCTCATGTGGGAAAAGGCAGGCTATAGTCAATGACTGTCCACAACTTAAGCCCATTCACAGAAACAATGGGGTTTGAATTAATACCTCATGCCAAGAGTTAATAAGACTAGCAGTTTGTCCAATAAACATGACAATTTCTGTACAAACTATTTACTCATCATAAACATATGAGGATGGTATTCATCTTATTGCCGAGAACCAGGTCTCTGTCATTCCCTGGCCAATTCTAAGCCATGCTATCTGTACTCTATCCATCCACCTTTTCCCCCTCATCCCTTTCCCACTAGAACCTTGGACTCTACCCTTGGAACTCTGAGCTCTGATATATAAACTTTCACCTTATTATTCTTCCTGAAACCAGTCTGCTATGTCACGTTCCAAACTATGTTGCTACTGCTTTTCTATCTCCACCTCTTCCCCTACTTTCCAAATCCCCTTAATGTGCTATCTTCCTCACTTAGAATGTAGACAATTAGCAATGTCTCTCACACATTATAATCACTTTTAATAAGTATTTTGTCATTCATATAAATTTCTTCATCAAGTTCAAATCTGTTAGGACATTGGATTTCATTGAACTTAAGCCTACCATTCAGCAGAGTTTTGGTTGATTTTTTGTTTGTTTGTTTGTTCTTTTTTTCACTACCTGATCTTTGTAGCCAACTGTTAGTGAACATTCAATATGCTCTTCCATTTTCCAGAGGTGTTTACTGCCTTAGGCTCTGTTTACTAGGAGGTATAGTGGATGGAGAGTTGAACTTGGAGTCAAGAAGATTTGACTTCAAATCCTGCCTTGGATGTTTAGTAGCATTATGTCTAGGCAAATCACTTAATCTCTCTCACTTTTTGATTTCTTCTATGCAAACTAGGGATGATAATAATAATAATATCTACCTCACAGGACTGTTATAAGGATTGAATGAAACATGTAGAGAGCATTGTAAACTTGAAAATGCTATGTAAATTCTATTATTATCATGTATTTTGTGCTCCCCACTGTCCTCTCCATGTGATGCATCTCTTGTTTCTGGCCAGGGTAACATGTTGGAAATAACCTTTGGAAAAACATACATATAAAAATATTTTTACCAGCTCTTTTTGTAGCAGCAAAGAACTGGAAATTAAGAGAGTGCTCATCAATTGCAGAAACGTGGTATGTGAAAGTAATAGAATACTCTTATGCTAAAAGAAATAATGACAGACAGAGAAAATTGAGAAGACTTATATGAACTGTTACAGAGTGAAAAAAGCCAGAACAATTTATTTAATAACAATATTGTAAAGACAAATAACTTTGAAAGCCTTGAGAACTCTGATCAACAGTAGACCAGCTATTATTCCAGTGGACTGATGATGAAGTATGCTACATACCTCCTGAAAGGGAAGTAATAGACTCAGGCTGCATATAATCATACATATTTTTTGGGGGGGAAGATATTGCCAATGTGGCAATTTGGTTTGCTTGACTGTGCAGATGTGTGGCAAGTTTTTTTTTCCCTTAAGTTAGTTTAGTTAGAGAGAAAATAGGTTTTCATTCAATAAAAAAGTAAAATTAAATTTATATATATAAAGAACTTTTGGAATCAGAGCATCTAGATTCACATCCTAGATCCACTTTTTACAGTATTACCTGAATTATCCTGGGAAAATCCATCACTCTAATCTCCATTTTCCTTGTTTATAATGAGTTAGACTTCATTTGTTGATTCTGAAGTACTCTTTCAACTCAAAATCTTTTGATGGACCCCCTATAACTTGTGAACTCTCATGAACTAAGTCTTCCACTGCAGACTTGCTGTGACCGGCCTAACATTTTTGACACCACAGCCTCCAGACACAGCTTGTGCCTAAGAGAAATCAGCATTACAGTCCTGAATGGTTCTATCATTGGCCCTACCCATGTGCTAAAGTATTTAATTACAAATTTGTGATTGAAGGAAAGGAAGCTGTTCTCTTAGTTATGATACTAGATGGAAAAAAAAAGAATATGAACAGAGTATCTAAGCACTTGCATTATGGGGTATTTAGTCTTATAAATGAACATCACATCATTATATCTAAGCTTCTGCCCGGTATCCAAGGCCCTCTAAAATTTGTTGCCACCTTACCTTTCTAGCTTTATCTCATGTCACTCTACTCCACAACCACTCCAGTCCAGCCAAATACATGAAATTTATATCTGTCCTATAAATATCTTCTTCTAAGTAAATTTTCTATCTTTGTGTCTTAGATTAAATGATCACTAAGGCCCCCTTCAGCTCTAAATCCTATGAGTTTATTTGCTTAAATTTCTCCCTATGCCTGAAACGTTCTCTCTCTTCCTTTTCCTCTATTTAAATCCTTTAAAGTTTTATTGAAATGCCAACTCCTTCTTAAAGTCTTCCCTGATCATCTCTGCCAATAAATAGGATTATAGTACTATTGATTTCAAGCCAGAAGGGACCTTATAAGTCATATACTCAAACATTCATGTGTTACAGATAAGGAAATTGTAGCCTAGGGATTTTAAATAGCTTCCTCAAGGTCACACAGGTGGAAAGTGGCTGAATCAGAATTTGAACCAATGTCCTCTGAGTACAAAATCTAGCCCTCTTTCCATTGTTATAGCTGCCTTTGTCTCTCCTCCCCCTCAGGTCTTACATAGTACATATTCTGTACTTCTCCTACTCTCCTATCATGTGATATTGTGAATTATAATCACCTGTGTTTATGTCATCTCAGTACTGGACTGTCAGCTTCTCAAGGGCAGCAAATAAAATGCATGTGGCCCTCCCCAATCCCAACACAGCCCTCTGCATATAGTAGGTGTTTAATAAATGTTTGTGTAAGGAATAAATGAATTCCACCATCATAATTGGTCTAACAAGAAATTAATAAAGAAAGCTCTTCAATAACTTGGCCCCGCTATGTGATTGGCAGACATTTGCCAGCTCCAGTCAAACCTTTTTTTTTTCCTATGGGACTATGCATATGTGGCATTTTTATGTGAGTCTTATGAAACTGACTTCAGGTTTTAGTCTTTTTTGTTCCTATTATTTTGTTTTGAATTTTTTTCCCTCTCTTCTGGCTGGCTGCCTCAATCCTACTAATGTTGTTCAACCCCAATAAGAAAGTCTTTGCCCTTTTGTTGACATAGCTGGAGAAATTTATATTTATGTTCATCCATTTCAATCCACTTTTCCCCTGATGGATCACTTTGATAGCCTGTTTCCATCTGTTTTATCTGCCCTCCCAATGCCTCCCTCTTCATTTTCTTGTTTCACTTCTCTTTCTGCCTCAGATTTCTAAATTTCCTTCTCAGAGAAGTTTCCTCGACTCCTCCCTCCCTTTCCTCAAAGACTGAGTGCTCTCTGCTCTCTGCGTTGATGCCAGCCTCTCCCTTGCTTCAAAGAAATATTATAATCTGTACTTATACCTCCCACTGCTCTATCATCTTTAAGTAAAGAGACATGTAACATGACATAGTTTAAAGATGTCTATTTTTAGTGATGATATTCAATCCACTGAGGTGGGATCAAGAAGACTCAAAGAACCCTGTATGGCCCTTGGGCTCTATCTCTGTGTCCAGTTGATTTGCTGTGGCAGGGGATTGGGTCATGTGGCAGGATACATGGAGAAAGAAAGAGGGAAAGAATAGGGGAGGAGAGTCTGAAGTGATGACATATGATCAGTTCTCATTTGTCTATGAGACCTACTGTCCTCACTTAAGCCTCTTGCCATCCTTAGCCACAGAGAGCACACACACACACACACACACACACACACACACATACACACACACACACACACACACACACACTCACACAGAGGGTTTTACATTTGTCAATTGTAAGAGTTCATGACCTGAGTCCACTCTCCCCCGATTATTATTGGCAGGTCACTCATCTCCAGTGGTTGCTCTGACAACGAGTAAAAAAAAAAATGGATTAACAGCCTTGTGGGAATATACCTTGGACATAATTAATCTCTGTCTTTACTATTCACACCTCATGTATCAGTGCCATCCCTTCCTCCTGAATTTCTACTCTAACAGACATGGAAGGTACTCTGGATTCACCTTGCTATTTTGACATAGCTGAATTATGCATTTTTCCCTAAAACCATGGAAGCAGATTTTTTTTTTTTACTTTCTTGCCTTCTTCTTTAATCAGCTGGCTTTCTTAAGTGAATAAAATAGCACCATCTTTATTTGGATCTAGTTGTTTCATTATCTTGAGATAATTAATGTGACCATTAACCCTTGGTATATTCCAGGAGAGATAGTTTACATAATGAAAGGAGAGAACAATTTAAAAATGGGAAGCTTTAGATTTTTCCTTTGGTGAAAATAATAATAATAATTAACAATAATTCAATTTTTATAGTGCTTCAAGGTTTGCAAAACTTCTTACTCATAATAAGTTTATGAGATTGGTAGTGTAAGTATCATTAGCTTCATTTTATAAGCAAAAAACCTAAGACTAAGGAAAGTTAGGTGATTTGCCAATGGTCACATTAGAGGAAGCAAAGCCTAGTGGGTAAGAGCATTGGAGTTAGGAAGACCTGAATTCGAATTCTGCCTCTAACACTTATTAGCTGTATGGCCCTGAGCACATTACTAAACCTCATTCAGCTTCAGTTTTCTGTATGTGGGGATAATAATGGAATCCACTTACAATTTTTTTTCTCTAAATTGAGAATAATAACATCTGTCTTGCATGGCTATTGTTGTGAAGATTAAATGATGCTTTACAAAGAGAGAGCGAGAGCAAGAGTGAGAGCAAAAGAGTGAGAGTGAGAGAGATAACATTGCAAACTTTAAGGTGTTATATACATGCTATTTAGTATCATTATATTATCACTAGTATACCTCTTATTGTTATTGCTGCAGTTGCTATTAAATGTTATTGAATTTGAACCTGAGTGTCCTGCTTCTAAAAAAGCTCTTGTTCTAAAGTAAATTATGATTTTAAGAATCTTAATCACTCTGATAGTGTCATCCCTTTATGTTGTTGTAAATGAGTCAAATTGAAAAGGTTTGAATGCATTTTATACATGATAGTCAAGGTGATAGAGAGCCACAGACATTTATTGAGAAGGGTGAATGCATAGTCAGACCTGAGCTTTAGAAAAATCACTTTGACAACTGAATGGAAAATACGTTGTCGTGGGGAGATACTTGAGTCAGGAAGACCCTTTGGAGAGTTATTGTTGTTTTTTGGTTTTTCAGTCATGCCCAACTCTTCCTTACTACATTAACCATAGTCTTCCATTATCTCTTGAAGTCTGTCCAAGTTCATGTTCATTGTTTCTATAATGTTATCTATGCATCCCATCCTCTGTCATCTCCTTTTCCTTTTGGCTTCAGTCTTTCCCACGTTAGGATACTTTACAGTAAGTCCTATCTTGTCATTATGTGGCCAAAGAATTTCAGTTTTAGCTTCAGCATTTGACCTTCCAGTGAATAACCTGAATTTCTTTAAGTATTGAATGATTTGATGTCCTTGTTGTCCAAGGGACTCAAAAAATTCTTCTCCAGCACCACAATTTGAAAGTGTTGATTTTGTGGTGGTCAAGCTTTCTTTATAGTCCAACTCTCACATCCATACATTGCTATCAGAAAAACCATAGCTTTGATGATACAGACCTTTGTTGGTAAGGTGATGTCCTTGTTTTTTAGTATGCTTTCCAGATTTACTATAGCCTTCTTCCCAAGAAACATGTGTCTATTAAATTCATGGCTGTAGTTGCTGTCTGCTGTGATTTTTGAGCCTAAGAACATAAAATTTGACATTGCTTCCATTTCTTCTACTTCTATTTGCCATGAAGTGATGGGACCAGTTGTCAAGATCTTAGGTTTTGTTATTATTATTATTATTATTATTATTATTATTTTATTAAGTTTCAAGACAGTTTTACACTTTCCTCTTTCACCCTCTTCAAGAGGCTTCCTTTATTCTTCTTTACTTTCTGCCATCAGAATGATATTCTTTGCATATCTGAGATTGATATTTCTCCCAGCAACCTTGATTCCAGCTTTTGATTCATCCAGTCTGGCATTTCACATGATGTACTCTGCATATAAATTAAATAAATAAGGTAACAATATACAGCCTTGATGTACTTCTTTCCCAGTCCTAAACCAGTCAGTTGTTCCATATTTGGTTTGCATACAGGTTCCTCAGAAGACAGGTAAGATGATCTGGTATTCCTATCTTTTTGAGGAATTGCCATGTTTTGTTTTTGCCATGGTCCACATGGTCAAAAGCTTTAGTGTAGTCAATGAAGCAGAAATACATGTTTTTGTTTTTGTTTTTCTGGAACTTTCTTGCTTTCTCAATGATACACCAAAAGTTGGCAATTTGGCCTCTAGTTCCTCTGTCTCTTTGAAAACCAGCCTGCTCTTCTGGTAATTTTCAGTTCACATATTGCTGAATCCTAGCTTGCAGAATCTTACACATAGTCTTGCTGACATGTGAAATGAGAACAATTGTTTGGTATTTTGAACATTCCTCACCACTCTTTAGACTTGGGACATAAATTGATCTTTTCCAATCCAGTGTCCACTGTTGTGGTTTTGGGGAAAAAAAAGTTTCCAAAGAGTTATTGCAATAATCGAGGAGATTGGATGAACACTTTCTGAGAATGTTATAAGAAGTTTTATGCTTCATGTATGTTCTATTCTAGGTTGCCACTGAGATTCTTTACAACTTTAAGATTCTCTTATTCTTAGATTCTGTTCTCTCAGTGTCTAATTATCACTATGCATATAACACCTGTATCTATATCACCAGCATTAGTCTCTCTCTTATGCTCTAGTCTCTTATATCTATCTGACATTTTGAAATTATTGTTCCATAGACACATTAGACTCGATATGTTAAACTTATTATCTCTCCTCCAAAGTACTGCCTTCTCACTAACTCCTCTATTTTGTCAAAAGCAACATTCTCCCCATCGTGCAGATTCTCAGCCTCAGTGTTGCCCTCAATTTCTCTCTTGCATGCCACATATTCAATAAGCTGTCAAATCTTGTTATTTCTTAGCCCACAGCATCTGTCCCATAGGTCCCCTTCTTTCCATTCACATAGCCACCAAAATAGTGCAGGTTCTTATCACTTCTCATGGACTATTGCAATAACCTTCTAATTGTTCTCTAGTCTCATGCCTCCCTTCACTTTAATTTCTCCACACAATAGTCAAAGAGATTTTTCTAAAATCCAGCTTTGATCACACCATTTCTCTTGCCCTAACTAAACTCGTATGGCACCCTATTACTTGTAGGATAAAATATAGACACTTCTGTTGGACATTTAAAACACTTTGCCAACTTTCTTTTTCTAGGTTTCAGTCATACTAGCCTCTTTGCTCTTTCTCACACATTAGACTTCATATCCTTTCTCTTGTTTTTCATTAGTTAACCCCTATGTCTGCTATGAACTTCTTTCTTGCCTCCACTTCTTGGAAACTCAGGATTATTTATTTTCCTTGAAGAAAATTAACAGGTTGTCTTCATTTTTTTTATTCCAGTGCTAAACACTGTACTTGGCACATAGTAGGTAATAAATGCTGATTAATTAATTTATTTTGTTTTATATTTTGCTCCTAATTTTCTATCACAGCTGCTGTCACAAACTACATTGTGAAGGATAGAGAGGTCCTAAGAGTTTGACAGCATTAAAGCTCTGCTCTGGCCCTACTTTGTAGGATACAGTAGCTTAAAACCAAAGCCCCTAGTTCTTTTTCCCCTCTAGAAAGTCTCTCCTGACTATTTTTATTGACTGTTTCAAACAATTGAACATTTAATTGTATGTTATCTTGGATTCCCTCTGTTTTAGTTTCATCACTCCAACAAACATTGTAAACTTCTCTAGAGCAGAAGTTAAGGCATGCATGGGCTTCTCCCAATAAAGCCTAATCCAGTGCTAAGAGAACAGTCATTCTGCCCAGTTTTGGCTCAGCACAAATGGCATTTCAGCTTAAATGACTTAGATAATTTTGGCTCTCATTCACTTGAGGGAGGTACAATTGTGTGAAGGGATTGAAACTCTTGAAGGCTTAGAGATTTAACAACATATTATTTTTTTCAAACCAGTAATGAAAGATTGGAACACACAGCCAGAGAGGATATGTCCCCTCTGGACTCCCATTTACCTTCAGCCCACACAGACCTGCTGTTCCACTACTTGTTTACTGAGGCTGAATGATGTCAGGATTGCTGCATCAGGAAGGGAGACAGAAACTGAGGTGAAGTGGGGAACAAATTGTTGTCTTCACTACAAACATTAAATGAGTCTATCATCCTTCTTGGATGTTGCCTTCTTGACTGAATTACCTGATATCTTTCTTTACTTATGGGATCTCATCACCCCTCTTACAGAAAAGGTAGGAAAAGGTGCTGCCCTATATTTTAAAATAAAGCAATAAAAATCATGTATTGATCCACTTCTATAGGGCAGTTAATTGGCAGAGAATCTCTCAGAGCTCATGTACTTCCAGGTAGGAGAGAAAAGGCACAGCAAATCTAATCCATGACCACACTGGCATCATAAGAGGGATGACATTTAGGGGAGGAAAGAATGAGTCACATAAATGGTGTATTCCCTGAAATGTCCAGGAATAACTTCTCAGGCTAAATAGTATAGCAGGAGAAAAAAGAAAATCATAGGCTCTAGAATGAGAGGGCCCAGGATTAAATTTTGCCTCTGACACTTACGAATTGTATGGACTTGGGCAAGACTTTTAATATCCTTGAACCTTTCTTTTTTTATCTTTTTTTTAATTTTAAACTTAAATACTAAAACAAGTACATAAGAAAAGAAAAGGAAACATATTAAAACTTAAATACCAAAACCTAAATGTAAAATAAGAAAAGGAAAAACATGTTATGTGTACAACAGAAGAGAGTATTTAAAATATATAGCAATATATTTTGATTTCCAGAAAGCCTATATATTAAGTACTACACACTCTATCCATCTTTTTTTTTGCTCCCTTAAAGGTTTTCTTTTGTTCTCTTTTTACTTTGTTCTTTTTTTCCTTCCTCATCTCTCTCCTCACCCAGGCTATAATTAAGCATGTATATTTTATATATAGCTATAGATACACATGTGTTATACACATGTACATATATACACATACATACATATATACATACATACATCCATTTATAGACACATACTTTCCCTAACAGATTCTACTCCTAATCTTTGTTTTTATGTTTGGTGTGTATCTCTTATTTCCTAATTTCCTATCACTCCTGACTCCTCTACTTTGCTTGCCCTCCTATTACTTAACCTACCCCCCCACCCCAAGGATCCCTACCTTATCCTCCCATTCCCATAAATCTAAACACCCTTTTATATGTCCTTCTGATAGATTCCCTCACCCTCCTCTCTAAAGATCCCTCCCTTATCATCCCAAGGATCCCTCCCTTATCCACCCATTCCCATAAATCTAAATACCCTTCTATACCCCCTTTAACTTATTCCCTCACAATCCCCTCTAGAGACCTCTACCTTATCATCTTCCCCACTCTCCTTCCCTTTAGTGTTTTATTTATTTCTAAATTTAGAAGATTTTTATACTCTTCTGGATGTATATGTATTATTCCCTCTTGAACCCATTCCCAATGAAAGCAGATTTCCAGAACTAACAGCTCTCCTCCCCCACCTAATTCCTCTGTATCAATTCTTCCTCTTATAACTCATTTATATAGGAGAATTACTCTTTTTAGCTGTTCCTAAATGGTTTTAATTTTTGAAGTCATGTCTTGCTCAAGTCTACCCCAATCTTTCTTATGAACTACCCAATTTCTAATAACAATCTTAGACAAATGTTTTATATTTTACATACCTAAAAAGTAAATTGTCCTTATTGAGTCCCTTGTAATTAGTCTTTGGTATGTACCTTATGTTTCTCTTGGCTCTTGTATGTAAAATCTTCTATTAAGTTCAGGTTGTTTCTTTTTTTTTTTTAAACAAAGTCCCGAAAGTCTGACAATTCATTAAATATCCATTTTTTTCATTCAGAATTAAGCTTAGCTTTGCTGAATATGATATTTTCAGCCAGAAGCCCAGTTCTGTTGCTCTTCAATATATAGTGTTTTAAGACCTGTAGTCTTTTAGTGTCACACTGCTGGGTTTTGTGTGATTCTAATCATGACACTGCCATATGTAAATTTTTTTTGTTGTTGCTCATAATATTTTATCCTTCAGCTGTGGGTTTTGGAATTTGACTATAATATTCTTGTGGATTGTCCTCATAGAATTTATTTTGGATGGTAGTTGGTGGGGGTTTTGTGTGTGTGTGTGTGTGTGTGTGTGTGTGTGTGTGTGTGTGTATGTGTGTGTTTTGTTTTGTTTTGTTTTTCTATTTCTGCTTTCCCCTCTTGTTCTAATGATTCAGGGAAAAAAAAAAACATTGCTTTAATTATTTCTTGTATTATTGCATCAAGATTCCTTTTTTTTTTATTATAGGTTTCAAGTAGTCCAATTATTCTTATGTTTTCTCTTCCTGATCTGTTCACCAGATTAATTGTTTTTCTTATGAGATGTTTCAAATTCTCTTCTATTTGTTCATTCTTTATATTTTGTTTTATTATTTCTTGATCTCTTACAACTTCTCTGACTTCCCCTGATCAATTCTGGTTTTCAAAGAGTCATTTTCTTCCTTAACATTCTGGATGTCTTTTTCTGATTGGTTAACTTTCTTTTCATAATCTTGTGTTTTTTTTTCTTAGATTGTTCTTTTTTAAAATTTTCTCTCAATATCTCATATTTGATTTTTAAAGTAAAAGTTCCTGTGGCTAGGACCAAGGCAGACTCCCAACACAGCTAACCCCATGGCTTGCCATTTATTGTTTAAGTAGTCCCTAGCATTGAGGTTTTTATTCTTCACAGGGACTTAACCTCATTCTGGGATTTTTCTTCAGATCTCTGATTGTCCCAGGAGGACCCCTGTTCTTCCCCTTCTTTTATTTATTTTTACCTGCTCTATGTTTGCCCTGAGGTGCTGTTTAATCTCTTTTGTGGAAAAAAATCTTGAGAGCTTGGAATTTTCTGACCCACTCTGCCGTCTTCCTGATTCAATGGCTTCTGAGGTGACTTTTAGCTTTAGAGCTGTGATCCTAGTGGGTAAGACATCTGAACTTGGAGTCATGAAGTGCTGAGTTTAAATTCCACCTTAGACCTAACTGTGTGGTACTTGGCATCATTTAACTTCTCTCAGCCTCAGCTTCCTTATCTGCAAAATGAAAATAACAATAGCATCTACTTTACAGGATTGCTGTGCAAATCAAATATACAGGAACTTGCATGCTTTAAAGTTTTATATAAATTGTAATTTAATATCATCATTAATAATAATAATAAAAATAATAATAATAATATCTTGCAATTAGTTTCCTATTTGTCATAGCTTGTAGTAAAGCTGTATCATAGTCTATTGGTTTATACTTGTTACTTATTAAAATCCAATCCTTCTCCCAAGGAGGGATTTGTCTTTTCTTCACTTTGCTGTCTGTCTTGTTATTCAGTCATTTCAGTCAGGTCTGACTCTTTGTGACCCCATTTGGGTTTTTCTTGAAAAAGATATTGAAGTGGTTTGCATTTCCTTCTCCAGTCCATTTTACAGATGAGGAACTGAGATAAACATGGTTAAGTGACTTGCCCAGGGTCATCACACAGCTAGTAAGTGTCTGAGACCAGATTCAAACTTATGAAGGTAAGTCTTCCTGATTCCAAACCCAGTGAGCTGCACTGTACCATCTAGCTGCCCCATAATCAGTATTAGTCAAGTGAAAAGTGGAATTCCAAAGTTAATTTTATCCTAAACTTCAGTAATAAATACATAGTTTCTGTACCAAGGAAAGTAATAAGGCTGTGATACTCTTATATCATCAGGCCACGTCATATTTTGGAAAGAAAAGACAACATGGAAAATGTCCAACAGAGGGCAACTGAAACGTCAGAATGTTTGAGAAATGGGGAATTTGCAGAAGATTTTATATGGAAAGGCATGGCAAACAAATTTATCTCCAGTTTCAGTGGTAGTAATGACCACTGTCTGAACCTGGCCCCTGGAACTATATGCAAGACCTGCTTCTCCACTTAGTGGACTCCCTTACTTGTGAGCACAGGGATCTATGTGACTCTTTAGGTAGTAAGCCTAAGAGTTTGCCCTAGTTGACTCATGGTAGTCTTCATGGAGTAGTGGCTGTAGTGCTAAGCCTGGAGCCAGGAAGATCTGAGTTCATATTTGGTCTCAGACATTTACTGGTTATGTGAACATAGGCAGTCATTTAATGTCTGTTTGCCTCAGTTTCTGCAGCTATAAAAGCAATATAATAGAAGCGCCTACCTCACAGGGTTGTTATGAAGATCAAATGAGATAATATTTGTAAAGAGTACTTAACACAGTACCTGGCACATAGTTGTTGCTCTGTAAATGCTCATTCATCCCCACTCCCACCTAACTTGAGCCTATGATGCCAGGAGGTAGCCTACTCATACAGTCTCTATCAGAGCTTTCTCATGCAACTGGAAATGTGAACTTCCTCTGTTAATTTTTATTTATTTTCCTACCCCTTTCTTAAAAAGTGATACTTTTGCTACCACATTGTATTTAATCATGAACTTTATATGTTTGTATTCTGGCAATTTTTGAACACAGACACTTGTGTATGTTTATTTTAGAGAAGGGGAAAAAAGTGTCCACATAATGGTTGTTTTCAAGTTTTTGAAAGGATATAATGTGAAAGAGGGATTAGACTCCCTCCCACCCATTTTGACACCATAAGAAAAAAAGAAACAAAACTAGGAGCAATAGGTAGAAGTTATATTATAATAGATTTAAGCTTGACATAAAGAGAAAATTAATCTTAACTACCTAGGCTATCCAAAAGTGAAATGGAATGCATTTGAAAGTAATAGACTATCTTTCGTTATTGGTCTTCAAGAGGCAGAGGTCAAAAAGAATCTGGAAGACTACCTTTGAGTGAAAAGGTACCATCTAGCTGTTTTCCAGGAATAGTTTTAATTCTCTGGTTCTATAATTTCTCTGCCAGTACAGCTGTTTTTTGTTCTTGGGATGAACTTACCTTCTCTGTCCTAAGGAATTATACGTCATTCACTTCGAGTTCCAGCTTGGCCACTTATTTAGCTTTGTGATCTGAGCACATCACATATGTAGAGTTGGAAGGAACTTTAGACATCATGTAATTTAGCACTCTCATTTTAAGGAGAGAAAAATGAGACTGAGAGACATTAAATTGCCTTTCCCAAGGAGTGTGTGATCAGTTCATCAAAGGGTAGGAAGATGTCATATTCTACTTGCCACAGATAATCAGTTGTGGAGCTTTTCTCCAATGTAAGCACATCTGACATGTGCATTTTGGGGTCAGTATGGGAATTTGTTTTGATTGACTTTGTATATTAGTTATAGAGTCCTCCCTCCTCCAATTTGGGGAGGAGGAAAGTGAAAGAGAGAAGAAAAAATAGGATTTTGTTCATTAAAAAAATTTTAAAAAGAAAAGAATATCCCTACCCAATTATAAACAATCATTGTCCCCCAAACAACCTCAAGACTTCAGCAGGCACTCTGAGGAGAGTGAACTGGTTGATTCAAGACAGTGAATAGTTAGTAAGCACCCCATTGTCCACTTTTCATTGTGGACAGAGTGACTCACCTGAAATGCTTAGGCACTGTTTACATAATTTTTATCCACAAATGCACTATTCTTAAAATCTTCCATACCAGATACAACTAGTGGGGCAATGAATAGAGTGCTGGGCCTGGGATCAGGAAGAATGAATGAGTTCAAATCCTGCCTCAGACCATAATTAGCTGTGTGATGCTGGGAAATCACTTAACATCTATTTGCCTCAAATTTCCTCAACTGTAAATCCTCAACTGTAAAGTGGGGGTAATAACAGATAATATAAATATATAGATAAAATAGATAGTATAATATAAAATGTTATATATAAATATAATATAAAATATATTATATACAAATATAATATAAATAGATAATATAATAATAATAATAATACTCATCACAAGGGTTGTTGTGAGGATCAAATGATAGAATATTTGTAAAAAGTGCTAAGGACAAGGTCGGGTACACAGTAAACACTACATAAATGCTCCTTCCTTACCCTCTCTTTCCCCCATCAAGGTCACAAACATCCTTCCAGTCATTCAGGTTTGCAAATTTGGTGACATCTTACACACTTTTCTGTTCTTCCCACCACACATCAGATCTGTTGCTAAATCTTATCTAATCTCCTTTGACAATTTCTCTTGCATCTTTCCCTTTCTGTATATCACATGACCACTATCCTAATCTGGGACCTCTTTACCTGCCTTTTGGACTATTGCAATTGCCTCCTAATTAGTCTCCCTATCTCAAGTCTCTCCCTTCTCCCATCTATCATCTACACAGCTGATAAAAGTGATTCTTCTAAAGAGCAACTCTGTCCACATCACTTTCTCATTCAGTAAACCCCCAGGGATGCCTATTCACTCTAGGAAAAAAAATATGATTTCCTCTTTGTAGCACACTTTTAAATCTCAATTTAGGTAGGCTTTGTTATGTATGTAACTATTAGTATAATTAAATATATGAATTAAATTGTTTAAAATAAATACAAACATATTAAACTATGCATGATTTTGTTTTAACTGATAAGCATATATGAAAGGAGAAGAAAAAGTTTGGAGATCCTGATATAGAGGACAAGAAATTTTCCACATAGTCCTTCCAAGTTTGGGATGGGAGAGAGTCTTACTCTTTTTTTATTTCTTTGCTGCTCATTCTTTTTTATTAAAGTTTTAATTGATTTTTTCACTGCTTATTTTGTTCTTTACACCACTTTGAATCCTCATATCACCTTAAACTTTTGACTTCTGCTTTCCCTGGCTAATTAAGGTTACCTAGAGATTATGTTACATTTTTGTTTCTGTTCTGCCTGTTTTCTTTTTTGTTGCTTTTATTTGCACAGTATAATTTTCTATTTTTTTAACTGACAATTTCTGCTAGATTTTGGTACAATTTCTCAACAATTTTCTGTAGATCTTCAAAAACCGTCTTACAATAGTAGCTATTTCACGTTTATAATTGGGCATACTGGTAGCAAGGGTCCCTGTCTGTAACATTGTATGCAAGTTCTGAACTGTTTTTTGTTTGTTTGTTTTTTTTACTTTCTGTAAGATATTATGTAAGAAGGTGTTTCTTCAAGTCAGTTACAACAAATTCCAAGATTTTTAATGTCAATTTTGGTATAAGTGGTCTTTTAAGTTGAATTTGTGCCATAAATCCCACCCCTACTCCCCATCTCCCAAAACAGAAAGGCTTTTACAACTTCTCCTCTAAGTATGTCCATCTCTTTTTAAAAAATATTTGAGATATTCATGCTATTGTTGTCATCTGTTTTAATATTAGGTATGATTTCTGGAATTTCATTAAATGAAAATTTTCAAAGACCTAATATTCCCCAACTTTTCCATTTTCAGATATTTATTAACTCCTATATTTCTTCTCATTTCATCTAGATTGCTTTAGGGCTAAAGATATTTCTAAGATAAAGTATTCATGGCTTCAGTCCCTTTCATGTGAGTGCCTGGTTTGTCTGCTTTATTGGTCAGCAGCATCTGCCCTGAAGGATTTTCATCTTGTGGCATTTGAATTTTTTTGATTTACTTTGGTGTATATTGCTTTATTGTGGTATCAGAACACAAAAAAGTTTCCCTACTCACTTCTCTGTTCTGACTGTCAAACTGATGATCACATAGCTCTGGAGTAGTGCTACAATGAAACTCTATGGCACTTCATCTTTTTCTTAAATTCATCAGGAAAATTTCATCACATTGATGATGCCATATGGCAGTGAGATGACATGTAGTACCAGTGCTGCTGAACAACAAAGATGAGTGTCAACAGAAAACAATGGAAAGTCACATGGTGGTTTTGAGCAGGCCACTGTACTTACCAAATGAGTGACTCTGAAGAAGAATAAGGGTAAAGGAAGTCATCAAGGAATTGTTCAAAAGGAAAAGAAGGTGGAGTAGTCATATATCAAAAGTTAGGAATGACAGATGGACAGACAGAGTGCTCCCCTGGCACCTTTATGATGTTGGGAGAAAAAGAAGGCTTCAAGCACATTGTGTGGATCCCTGAGTCAAACTCTTGGGTAAACATGAACAACAGTCACACAGGATGGTCAGGCATGAAGGGTTGTGATCTGTGTCATTGGATGGCACTCCTAAATGACTGAGATCACAAATATATCTGAGTATTTGAATATTATTTTAAAAATGAGAAAAGTGAGAGTTTAAGTGACTAATAAAGTCACAAAACATATCAGAACTGAGATTTTGATCAGCAGCAACATTGAGAGACTGCATAAGAAAGTAAATATTAGCAAAATAGAAAGAGGATTATTACTTTTGCTGAACTATTTAACTATAGCCTTAAAAGATTATAAAGTGATTATGCTAGAACCCTACCCAACAGTTTTTTTAAATGAATTTTCTCAGATTTTCAATATCTATATTAAAGAGCATATATTTGTTTGACATAGGTGATTGAGGCCTTATCAGATAGAGAACATTAACTCCCCAGCACAGCACCCTGTAGAGAAGCCCTCCCTGTAGTTTCTCTGGCAGAACACCGAAGTGAGTCTCTTCTGTGAATCAAAGGAACACTGTGACCTGTAATTCATGGAAATATCCTGAGCCTGTCCTAGTTTGCACACTTTTTTATTTACATGCAGTGATGATTAAAAAATAAACACATAGCCACATTCAAACACACATGCACATGCCCAGGCAAAAAAAGAGAAAGCTGCCCATGGCCAACAAAAAAGGCCATAAATCTGTAAATTTATTGTGTAATTTTACCCTAGTTACAACAATGTACCACGGCGACAAGCAAGGCTGCTTTTCACAAACAAATTTATTACTTTTGGTCGTTCCTCTATTGCTTTCAATAAGAAATGCCAAAATAACTGTGATTTTAAAATGCTATCAGCTGAGTTGAATGCTCAATAGATTTGGGGCATTATAATAAAACCTGGCTCTAAGTGTTGTACTTAGAAGAAAACACTGTGGACTTAAATCCTCTGCTTTTGTCCACATTTGCAACAATATATTTACTACAGACCACTGGAAGTCAGTCCTAGACTCCTCATTTGCATATTTATAAGTCTGTCATACAGCTGGGAGAGAGTTTTACTTAGTTATCCCACTTTCAATATTTGGATTCTCTAATGAATGGTTTATTCAAATCTGCACTTGAGCCCAAATCATTTCTCTGATACTGAGGTCATAATTCCCTAGGAAGTCAGTGGCATGATTTGAAAGCAGCTGAGTCATGCCAATATGTTGGAAAGTTGGGCTGGGAGATGGGGAGGGACAAGAACTACCTATTTCTATTGGAAACTGAAAGTCAAAGCTATACCTGCACACATTGGCCAAGCCAGTGACTCCCAACTGTTGGTATGGTAATCAATCAATCAACATGTCTTAAGTGCCTTACTATATACTAGGCACTTTGCCAGCATCTGGGGATGTAAGAAACACAAATAAATAGTCTCTCTTCATAAAGAATATACATTTGATCAGGGGAAACAACATGTATGCATATAAAGAAATAAAATAAAATAAAATGTTCCAGTTAAATGTAAAGTACTTTGGGTTAAAGGGAGAGGGGAGAGGGAGCTACAAGATTAGATTCTTGGAGGTGGGGATCAAGAAAGACCTCATGTAGGAGATATCACTTAAGCTTAGCAATTCTAAGGGGTACATTTCAGGAAAGGAGGGCATCCTATATAGAGGCATTTATAGATAGTAGATGGAGTTGTGTGCTGCAGGCCTGGCAAGCTGCACAATTTGGCTCAATCATACAGTGCACTAAAAGGAAAAGTATATAATAATATTGGAAAGATAGTCTGGAGTCAGACTGTGAAGGACTTTAAATGTGAAGCAGAGGTGGCTGTATATTATTCTAGAGGCAATAGCAATCTGCTGAAGCTTTGTGAGCTGTTGAATGACATATTCTGGCCTGCTCTTTAGAAATAACATTTAGGTAACTGTGGAAGATATATTGGGTAGAGAGGTTGCCCCAAATAAGGATACTAAGAAGCTATTGCAATCATCCAGGTGATTGAAGATAAGGTCACAAATCAGTGACAAATTATTGTGGGTACCCCCCCCAAATACTTTACTATCAAGGACTTTTACTTCTTAAAATTTGACTCTTACTTCTTCATAAATCTTCCTCCTGCCCTTTCCAATGCCCTCATCTCTAAATCCCTATCCCCTATTGACACTCATATTCCCTATACCGAGGGTTCTGAGGTATGGACCTGGTACCTGAACCTTGCATTGGATGATCATCTCATGGTATTACATAGAATAAGACAGATATTTTATCTTTAAAAAATTTGTAAGCTCCTTGATGTCAGGGAATGCTTCATCACTGTCCTTATATAATTGGCATGTATAATTCTTATTCATTGATTGATTCATTGTTTATTTTTTTAGATTTTGATTCATTGTTTAGAAACAACAAAAACAACACTCGCATTTTCTGGCAAACACAGTTGTCTGTTCTTGGAAAACTTTTAAAGATGGAGTAAGAATGGTATAGCTGATGTAGTCCTGGATTATAGAATGAGAAGTTGGTTCTGTGGTTTACTAGTGTGCCCTTGGGGAAAACATATTTCTTCTGGATTTCAAGTTCCTCACTTGGAAAATAAAAATTTTCAAGTAAAATGATTTAAGTTTCCATCTATCTCTAAATCTTCTATTTTCTTTTGATTTTGTGGAACTCACCAAACCACGTGGTTTTATTCTGTGCCTTTCCAGGATATCTACTAGAGCTAATAATCCAAAAGAAAAGAATTCATTTTTTTGGTGGTGTTTTTTTTTTTTAATGTTGACAGAATCAAAGAATGTTGGATGTAGAAGAGACCACTGAGATTTTTTACATACCTCAAAATCACAAAATTTTAGAGCTCTCGGGGCAGACTTGTCCAACCTATGCTAAAAACAAAATAAACCCTCAACAACATGGTAGACAGTTGAACATCCACCTTCCAATGAGTTTGGAACCCACTATTGCCAAAGGCAGTCTGTTCCATTCTGGAATAGCTCTGATTCACCAGCTCTCAAAGCATGCTATGTGGATCACTGGGGTCCCTGAAACCTGTTCTTTTTTTTTTGGTGGGGTGAAGATCTGTAAAGTC
The DNA here is from genome assembly GCF_900497805.2 of Vombatus ursinus. Lineage (NCBI taxonomy): Eukaryota > Metazoa > Chordata > Mammalia > Diprotodontia > Vombatidae > Vombatus > Vombatus ursinus. The sequence goes on from NW_020954556.1 coordinate 14,415,873, forward strand.
AAAACCATTTGCACAATAACACTAAGGTGCTATTTGCCTATTAAAATATTTTTCCCTTTTCCAAATACATATTTATGTCAGGCTAGATTTTTTTTCATATACTTCAAAACAACATCGCACATTAGATTGAATACAGAAGCAGATATGAGAATCCGATTGTCTTCTATTAAGCCAGACATTAAAGAGATTTGTAAAGAATATGTAAAACCATGCCACCCTTCTCACTAAGTTTCTTCTGTTTTCTTTTGGAAAATATAGGGTTTTTTTCATAATAATCCTATGTTAATATGTGATGGTTCATTATTACTTTTGAATGAATTAATCAATACATATTTTAACTGCAACTATTTGAATTTATAATATGATAAATATAAATAGGTAAACCCATACACATAAAAGGGTTTTTTTGAGGTGTTTAATAATTTTAAGAATGTAAGGACATCTTGAGACCAAAAATTTTGAGAGCTTCTGCTCTAATTTTTAGGAAAGTTTTCTTGACCTCATGCCTAAACTCACCTCTTTAAGACTTTATCCCATTAAAGTGGTTTAGCCATACCAGATCTTTAATTGTATTATAAAGCAGCAATCATCAAAACTCCTTGGTACTGGCTAAGAAAGAGAGTGGTGGATCAGTGGAATAGGTTTGGTATGCAAGACACAGTAGTCAATGACTATAGTAATCTACTATTTAATATACCCAAAGACCCCAACTTCTGGGATAAGAACTCACTATTTGACAAAAACTGCTGGGAAAACTGGAAAATAGTATGGCATAAATTAGGCATAGATAAAAATCTTACAGCGTATACCAAAATAAAATAAAAATGGGGACACAATTTAGATATAAAGGCTGATATGATAAGGAAAATAAGGAATAGTTTACCTGACAGACTTGTGGAGAACAGAAGAATTTATAACCAAACAAAAGATAGAGAACATTATGAAATGCAAAATGGATAATTTTGATTACATTAAGTTGAAAAGTTTTTGCACAAACAAAGCCAATGCAACCAAGATTAGGAGGGAAGCAGAAAACTGGGAAATAATTTTTATAACCAGTGTCTTGGATAAAGGCCTCATTTCTAAAATACATAGAGAACTGACTCAAATTTGTAAGAATATAAGTCATTCTCCAGTTGATAAATGGTCAAAGGATATGAACAGGCAGTTTTCAGAGGAAAAAATTAAAGCTATCTACAGTCATATGAAAAAATGCTCTAAATCATTATTGATTAGAGAAATGCAATTCAAAACAACTCTGAGGTACTGCATCACTCCTATCAGATTGGCTAGCATGACGAAACAGAAAAATAATAAATGCTGGAGAAGATGTGGGAAAATTGAAACACTAATGCATTGTTGGTGGAGTTGTGAACTGATCCAACCATTCTGGAGAGCAAATTTGGAACTATGCCCAAAGGGCTACAAAAATGTGCATATCCTTTCACCCAACAATACCACTTCTAGGTCTGTATAACAAAGACCATAAAAAAGGCAAAAGGAACCACAGGTACAAAAATATTTATAGCAGCTCTTTTTGTGGTGGCAAAGAATTGGAAATTGAGGGGATGTCCATCAATTGGGGAATGGCTGAACAAGTAGTGATATATGAATGTAATGAAATACTATTATGTTATAACAAATGATGAGCAGGCAGAGTTCAGAAAAACCTGGACTTATATGAACTGATGTTAAGTGAAGTGAGCAGAAAACAGGAAAACATTGTGCACAGTAACAGCCACGTTGTGTGATGACTAACTTTGACAGAATTATCTCTTCTTAACAATGCCAGGATCTAATTCCAAAAGTCTCACTATGGAAAATGCTGTCCACATCTAGAAAAAGAACTATGGAGTCCAAATGAAGATTGAAGCACATTATTTGATATCTCTCTTTTTTTTGTTTGTTTGTTTTTTCTTTCTTCTGGTTTCTCCTATTGGTTCTAATTCTTCTTTACAACATGACTAATGTGAAAATATGTTCAATATGAATGTATATGTCGAGCCTATATCAGCTTGCATGTCATTTTGGGGTAGCAGGAGGGGAGAGATGGGGAAAAAATTTGGAACTCAAAATCTTACAGAAGTGAAGGTTGAAAACTAAAAATAAATAGATAAAAATTTTTAAAAAAGACTTTACCTCATTGCTCTCAATTCTACTCTCTAAAGCAAAACAGAAATAGTCTAATCTTTCTTCCTTATGACAACTATATGTCACTTGAAGATGGCCATTATTATGCCCCCTTCCCCAAATATTTTCATCTCCAGATTACATAGGAAACTTATGTCACAGAAATAAGACCCATTAATGATCTGGTTTGCTTTCTTCTGGTCACTTTATAGTTTGTAATATACTTTCTAGACCTTAGAGACTCAGAACTAAATAGAGTTCTATAGATGTGAAAGAATACAGAAAGACTATTACCTCATTATTCCTAGAATCTATGCTGTTCTCAGTGGGAGGCCTAAATCCCATTGGGGGGCAGGTAGGTGGCACAGTGGATAGAGTGCTGGGCCTGAAGTCAGAAAGACTCATCTTCCTGAGTTTTAATATGGCCTCTGATATTTACTAGTTCTATGACCCTGAGCAAGTCATTTAACCCTTTTGTCTTAGTTTCTCATCTTTAAAATGAGCTAGAGAAGGAAATGGAAACCACTCCAGTATCTTTGCCAAGAAAATTTCCAATGGGGTCACAAAGAGTCAGACACTACTGAAACAATTGAACAACACCACCAAATCAAATTAGTTTCCTTAGTTGCTTTCTGCCACTGTTGGCTCACAAAGAGCTTATAGCCCACTAGAAACTTGTCATTACCAGACCGCTTTTCTGCAAATTTTCTTTCAATCATGCCTTATCTAACCTTTACCTGTGTGTGTGTTTTTTTTTTCCTATCTTCAAAGTATATGATCAAACATAATTATTAAATTTCAGCTTATTAGATTTGGAGCAAACTCCTGACTATCAAGATTTTTTGGCTCCCAACTTTGTCACCCAGGACTCTCCTGAATCTTCCCTTCACCATCTTTTTATTTCCTGCAACATTGGTAAGTATGCTATCTAATCCTTTATCCAGGTTGTTGATAAAAAAAAAATTAAGCAGTATAAACTTCTGTAATGTTTCATTGAGGATTTCCTTTTAAGTTGATATTGAATCATTAAGGACAACTCTTTGAATAGAAATAAAGTACTCTGTAACCATAAAGTGTTATATAAATCTAAGCGCAGGTGTTATTGTTGTTATCATTACCATTCTCATAATCATTCAATCCACTCATTTGCAGGGGAAGCAGGGACAGGGATTGGGAGAAAGAAGAAAGCAGGAAAGGCACCACTGGTTGAACTATCTGGGTGAACTTCTAGGTCTCCACATTTTCCTTCAGAGAAGAATAAAGAATACAATACCTGTGGGGCTCAAAGATCCAGATGTTAACATCCAGTGATTATGTAGTGAATGAGAAGGAAGAAGACATGGCTGAATTGAATCTGGTCCTTATGGATATCATTATCATCACCAGTATTATTCTAACCCCTCATTTTGTAGATGAGGAAACTATGGCCCAAAGAAAAGAAATCACTTGTTGAGTGTCAACAGAACTACTTAGTAGAAGATAGGTGACTACCACAGAATGTTAAAACTGAAAAGTGGCTTTAGAGATCAATCAGTAATCAGATTTTAGACCATTCTGCTCATTCTGCAAATAAGTAGCCTAGAAAAAAGAAAAAAAAAGTGACTTGCCCAAGGTCACACAGCTATATAATGACACATCCAAAGTTCAATCACATTTCTTTTAGGACCAAGTACAGTACACACACACACACACACACACACACACACACACACATACTCATTAGCATACTCTCTGCACTCTACTATGTTTTGACCTTTGGATTCCTAAATCTTTTCAGTAGCTTTTCCACTATACCATAGTCATTTCCTTCAACAAGGAAATCAGGAATATAGCAAGATCAATTCAGTATTTTGGGCCTCCTTAACAATATGAATTCTTACCATTAATTCAGTCAACGACTCAATAAGCAGATTGTTCAAATCCCAAGAAGGTCTATATTACCCAAGCCACAGCCAATTTAGTCAGTATGAATAGATACCTGATAAGTCTATTCAATTTTGGCCTAATCTATATTCAGTCCCAGAATTCATATTAGGGATTCTGAAGTCACTTGTTTGTCTCTGGTACTTGCCTAGTCAAAGGGAGTTATTTATTAGCTTGTATAAATAATGTTTTACTACCATCAGCAATAGAGTTTAACCTATCCAGATTATTATTTTGTTTTTAATTAATTTCCATGCTACCTTGATTAACAGCAGCATCATTTCTCTAGTTCAGATTTGAACTTTGTGTGATGAGATAGCTATACTCAAAAAGGTAGCAGCTGTCTCAAGGATCATAGGTAAAAAGGCAGCTCATTGGAAAGGACAGGGCACTGAATTTTGACTTAGAAAAATTTAAGTTTGCATCTCAGCTTTGCCACTTACTACTTCTGTGATCTTAAACAAGTCAAGATCTCTCAGCTTGTTTTCTCATCAAAAAAAAAAAAAACATGAGTTAGCCTAACTAACTTCTAAGATCCTTTCAACTTGAGATCTGTGCTAAAATTGCAGAATTTTGGGAAAACATGCTGCTTGAATAATTTTCTTTTCATTCATTGGTCCAGAAAAGTGATTCCTTTTTAAATTAACACAAATAATACATGTTTCTTTAAAGTTTGTAAAGCACTTTACAAATTTTATCTCATTTTATCTTTACAACTATTATTTTCTTCATTTTTCAGATAAAAAACTGAGGCAAGTGCTTTGCTTAGGGTATCATATTTAAAAGTGTACTAGATTCAAATTCAGATCTTCCTTACTTTAGGTTCAGTGCTTTATCCACCATGACACTTGGGCTTAAGCTGAATGTTCTATCCTTAACATTTTTTTTAAATTTAATTATATTTATTCTTCTTGTACAGGATCAGAGAAAAAAAAAGTATCAAACTCAGTGTACAACAGTTTGATCTGATTGGTTTGACTGCATACATTCTGCATGCATAGTCATCTAAATTAAAGATAAACACTCATACGTATGTCATATAACAAAAATGTAGAAGTAAATTAAAAAATTAAGGCACCAGAACATAAATGGATGTAATGTATTAGGAAACAGTCTTTGTTGATCATCCATTTTTCCCTTTTAAAATTAATGTATGGTGTCTTACAAATAGCATTGTGTCATCAAATCTTGCTTCTGAGAACTACATTCTAAGAGTGTCACCAGAATGAAAGCCACAGTAGACAATTTCCCTCCTGTTCCATGTCACCAACACTGATGTAGAACTGTCCTACCCAGCAAAGGTCAACTGTGTGCCTGGGCACTTTTATCCTTAACATTTAGAAAATCAAAGCTCTCACGTATGTCATCACATCTCCTCTGATTGGGAGGAGAAGGAATTGATCTGGCTTGGGTATAGCAGTCAGAAATGAGATATCACTTTATTGCATTTAACAGTCAGTACAGCATTTCTCAAAATGTTATCTTTTTAAGTTCTAAAGAGAATCCTTTTTGTTCATCACAGCTCAAGCTGAAGAGGTTTGGTATAAGTCAAAAGTGCCATGAGGATCTAATTGGTCTGTTCCATTGCTGCCACTATCAAGCTGTGTAACCTTGAGTGTGTCACTTAATATTTGGAATCCCACATTTTTTTTTACTAAAATAGGAGAAGTTTGAACTAGGTGATCCATAATTTTTGAACCCTAAAAAGTTATTTGTAAAAGAAAGATGTTTAATCCCCACCTTCCACAGTTGGAATATTCATATTTGATGCAATTAATTCCTGTATTTGATGCAATATTCCTGCATTATCATCTCAATAGTTCATTGTGCTCTAGGTATGGATACCATGTTATAATGTCCTGATGTGACTTCCCCAGATATCCATACACCTACTATCCAGATAAGTGTCTCAGCACGAAACTAAAGCTTGGGTCCTGATGTTGCCAAGCAACAAGCCATGGCCCTGGCATGGTAGCCAGTTTCCTGGAAACATTAGCAGGAGCTACCCTGAAAAACATCCTCATTGCTGATGTGAATATGTAAAGATTTTGGACTATTTCCCTGCATTACAGCAAAAACAGAACACGATCCTTCACTTGGTTTCTACAAAGAAACAACAGGTTTATATAGATTAAGAATACATTTTGAAGCAAGATAATGATCAGACCAACTATGCTTGGCCCTTTTCTACTGTACGATATAGTCTCTCTTCTGTCTTGTTAGTTTCACAACCAATCACAGAACACAACAACAAATATTTGTTTACACTCACTAAGAGTCTGACTGCGTATTGGCATATTAGGGCCTTAAAAATGTAAGCTATAATACCTATTTTCTTGAAGTTTGTAGTGATTGGGAATAGATATGTACAAGATCTACATACATCAAAGAATCAGAAAAATCAAATCCAGTTGATACTTATGTTATGTTGCATAATGGATACTTTCAGTACTTTTTAGTAATTTTCTTTACAATACAGGTCAATAAATCAAGAGTCCAGTGTTAGCTTGAAGAGATTCTAGAAGAGATGAAAATGACACAAAACTTTGAAGGATGGGTAGGGTAAGCTAGTGTAAGGAGAAAAAAAAAAGGAAGAAAGACATTTCATGTCACATGAACAACAAGAACTCAAAAAGTTTTATGTGTACTTTCACTCTACAGTGGTTAGGATGAACTCAATTGAAAAAGAGCCAAGGACAGTTGCATCCATATAACTCCTATTTCTCATAACCTACATGACTTTTCATATTCACATTTTTATATCTTAATACTTCAAAATAGCTCTGATTCCATCAGTCAATGTAGTTAGTCCCCCCCCACCCCACTCTCCATGATGTTGATTATGATTCTTCCATACCTGAATCTTCATTACTTTCTACGGCCAAAACCTCCCTTTCATCCTCACCATTATCACCTGATGGAAAACCTTATCTTGACAAATGTTTTATTAGGATGGCTCTTTTGTGACAATCATAGTATATTGCAAATCAGAACATGTTTTTTAGGACATTATTGATTTTTTTACTCTGCTAGTGTAGTTCCCAGTAATCCAGGGCCACACCTCCATCATAATCAGGTGATGATGATAATGATAATAATGGTTATGGTGATAATAATGATGAGTGATTATTATAATATAAAATATATAATATATAATAACATATATAATATAGTATAACATATAAATATAGATATTTAAATAAAACAAATACAAGTATATTTAATAAATAAAAATATAAATATATAATAAAATATTTATAATATAGAAATAAAAGCTTTTGTTCCAAAATAACTCACAATCTCAGCATGGTATAGTGGATAGAGTGTTGGACTTGGAATTAAAAAAAAAAAACAGGTTGAAGTACTTCCTGTGATACTTACTAGCTCTTTGAAACTGGACAATGAATCTCAGTTTCTTTATTTGTCAAGTAGATATAATGTTGTCTATAGCACTTACCTCACAGAAGTTTGAGACACAAATAAGACATAATTGTATAGTGCTTCACAAACTTTAAAGTACTACGTAACTGCAAGATATAATACTAATCTATATCTTTATGGCACTTAAAGGAAGTGACTTTTCTTTACAATAATCTATTTAAAGAACTTTGACCATAATTGTCCCAATTTGAGAGGTGAGAAAACTGAGACCCAGAGATACTGACCAACTTAGCCAAAGTCACAAAACTGGTAAAGAGTAGCTTGCTGATATAAACAGAGGTCCTCTGCCTCTACTTCTGCATACACTACTGAAAAAAATATATTACAGTGAATGAATAATAACATGGGTTAGAGTACTATAATCTCCAAAGAACTGAAGTTGAGGCTTCCTCACAGGCAATGACAAGAGGCATAGTGATGTGGGCAGATTTTACATTATATCACAAGACATTATTTTATGACACTTAAGAATTAGGCAGGAGAAACAGTGCAGATGATGCTAACAAAAAAATGCCTGATAAAAACACAGAGGGGAGAGGTGGAGTCAAAATGGTGGAGCAAAAGCAGTGACTTGCTTGAACTCTTCCCCAAACCCTTCCAAATACCTGTAAAAATGGCTCTAAACAAACTCTAGAGCAGCAGAACTCATAAAAACACAGAATGAAACAAATTTCCAGCCCAAGACAACCTGGATGGTTGATTGGAAAGCTCTATTGTGCCAGGCTAGGAGAGGAAGGCAGTTCAGCATGGGCACAAAAGCAAAGATCAGGCCTCAGCAAAGCTGGAGCAGGCCTCAGAGTACTGAATCACAAGCAGCTGTGGCAGTTTCCAGACTTCTCAAATCACAAACACCAAAGACAACTTAGAAGGTCAGTAGGACAGGTCTGTCACCGTGGTGAGAGAGAAGCTCTGTCCCAGCCCTAGTCCCAGGGCAGCCAGAGCAGCAGCTGCTTCTGGAGCTCTTGGCCCACAAACTGAGGGCAAATCAAGTGACTAATCAGAGGGGGATTTCAGGGATCTCTTTACTGGTTCTGAGGCAGGATTCTCTTGCTTTGCCCATGCTTGGATCTGGGTCACGGTTATGGGTGGTGGTCCTGGCCAAGAAGGAGCACTAGCATGGTGGAGCTTGTAGTGGCCATGGAGAGGGAATCCTCCTCACAGAATAGAGTGGTTGTGGTCACTCATAAACCAGAACACAGACCAGGAAAGGAGAAAACATCTTGCCTTTGATCATACCACCTTAGAAAAACAGAAAATTTACAGATTCCTAGAAGTATTTCTGAAAACAGCTGCATAAAATCCCCAAAGCTTGGGACAGTACATTCTCCACACTGGAAGCAGACTTCTATCTTAACAAAGAGTTTAGAACTCAAGTAATTGGCTGGGATCATGAGCAAACAGTGCAAAAAAAAGTCAGTTCATAGAATCTGTCTTTGGTGACAAAGAAGATTAAAACTTACAACAAGAAGAAGACAACAAAGTCAAAGCTCCTACATCCAAAGCATCCAAGAAAAATATGAATCAGTCCCAGGTCATGGAAGAGCTCAAAAAGGATTTTGAGAAGCAAGTAAGAGAAGTAGAGGAAAAACTGGGGAGAGAAATGAAAGTGATGCAAGAGAAATCATGATAAACAAGTTAATAGCTTGCTAAAAAAGACCCAAAAAAATACTGAAGAAAATAACACTTTAAAAAATAGTCTAACCCTAAAGGCAAAAGAGGTTCAAAAAGCCAATGAGGAGAAGAATTCCTTAAAAAGCAGAATTGGCCAGATGTAAAAGGAAGTCTAAAAGCTCACTGAAAAAAAAAAATACTTCCTTAAAAATTATAATAGAGTAAATGGAACCTAATGACTTTATGAGAAATCAGGACACTGTAAAACAAAACCAAAAGAATGAAAAAAAAATAGAAGACAATGTGAAACATTTCATTAGAAGAAACAACTGACCTGGAAAATAGATCCAGGAGAGGTAATTTTAAAATTATTGGACTACCTGAAAGCCATGATCAAAAAAAAAAAAAAAAAAAAAAAAACCCTAGACATCATCTTTCAAGAAATTATCAAGGAAAATTTCCCTGAAGTTTTAGAGCCAGAGGGTAAAATAGAAATGGAAAGAATCCACCAATCATCTTCCGAAAGAGATCCCCAAAGGAAAACTCCTAAGAATATTGTAGCCAAACTCCAGAGTTCCCAGGTCAAGGAGAAAATATTGCAAGCAGCCAGAAACAAACAATTCAAGTATTGCAGAAACACAATCAGGATAACACAAGATTTAGCAGCTTCTACATTAAGGGATCAGAGGGCTTGGAATATGATATTCTGGAGGTCAAAGGAGCTTGGATTAAAACCAAGAATCACTTACCCAGCAAAACTGAGTATAATCCCTCAGGAGAATAAATGGACATTCAATGAAATAGAGGACTTTCAAACATTCTTGATGAAAAGACCAGAGCTGAATAGAAAATTTGACTTTTAAATACAAGACTTAACAGAAGCATGAAGAGGTAAACAGGAAAGAGAAATCATAAGGGACTTATTAAGGTCAAACTGTTTACATTCTTACTTGGAAAGATATTTGTAACTGATGAGTCCTTTGTCAGTATTAGGATAGTTGGAGGGGAAAAATTAAGATAGATAGATAGATAGATAGATAGATAGATAGATAGATAGATAGA
>NW_020954556.1:14426049-14440118 GCF_900497805.2 Vombatus ursinus
AGATAGATAGATAGATAGATAGATAGATAGATAGATAGATAGATAGATAGATAGATAGAGGGCACAGGGTGAGTTGAAGATGAAGGGGTGATATCTGGAGAATTAAGGGGTGAGAGGATTATACTGGGAGAAGGAGAAAGGGATAGGTAGAATGGGGTAAATTGTCTTACATAAAACAGACAAGAAAAGGTTTTTAGAGTGTAGGAGAAGTGGAGAAAGGTGAGATGGAAGGAGTGAAACTTATTCTCATCTTATTTGGCTGAAGGAGGGAATAACATACACACTCAATTGGGTATAGAAAGCTATCTTACCCTATAGGAAAATATAGGGGAAGGAGACAAGAGAGCAGGGTGATGACAGAGGGAAGGGCAGATTAGGGGAGGGGATAATCAGAAGCAAACACTTCTGAGAAGGGACAGGGTCAAAAGAGAGAACAGAATAAACAGGGGGCAGAATAGGATGAAGGGAAAACTGACTAGTTTTCCACAGCATGACTACTATGAAAGTGTTTTGCATGACTATGCAAGTATAACCTGTATTGAGTTGCTTGCCTTCTTAATGAGGGTGGGTGGGGAGGGAAGAAAGGAGAAAATTTGAAACCCAAAGTTTTAAAAACAAATGTTAAAAACTGTTTTCTCATGCTACTGGGAAATAAGGTATACAGACAATAGGGTATAGAAATCTATCCTGCCCTACAGGAAAATAGAGGAGGAAGGGGATGGGGGGGGATAGAAGGGAGGACAGATTAGGAGAAAGGGTATTCAGAATGCAAACTGTCTTGGGGTTGAGGGAGGGATGAGATGTGAAAATTTGGAACTCAAAATCTTGTGGATGTGAATGTTGAAAACTAAAAATAAATAAATTAATGAATCTTAAAAAAAAAAGGAAAAGGACTTGCATGTACAAAAATATCTATAGCAGCTCTTTTCTGGAGACAAAAAAAAATGGAAACTAAGGAAATGCCCATCAATTGGAGAATGGTTGAAGAAATTGTGGTATGTGGTTATGATGGAATACTATTGTGGTATAAGAAATGATAAACAGGTCCTATCAGTAAAACCTAGACTTACATGAACTGATGCAAAGTTAAATGTACTGTGTATAAAGTAACAACATTATTAAGATGATCAGCTGTGAATGACTTAGCTATTCTTACAGTACCATGATCCAAGACCACTCTGAAGGATGAAAACTGCTATCCATCTCCAGAAAAAGAATTGTTGATGTTTGAATACAGATTGAAGCATACTTCTACTTCTTTTATTTTTCTTGAGTTTTTTTATCTATATTTTCTTTCACAATATGACTAATGTGGTAATGTGTTTTGCATGACTACATATGTACAACCTACATTAAATTGCTAGCCTTCTCAATGATGGCAGTGGGAGGAAGGAGGAAGGAAGCGAATTTGGAACTCAAAGTATTAAAAATAAATATAAAAATTGTTATTACACATAACTGGGTAAAATAAAATACCAAATATTAAAAAAAATAATTAATGCCTATCATTTTCTTGATTTATTGCCATGTACCTCTATTCCTTTTCTCAGCCACTCTACACCTTGTCACTACTGCTCCTCTGACTCTTCAACTCTTTGCAATCTGCCTTCTAACCTTATCACTCAACTGAAAGTGTTTATTGCAGAGCTACAAAAAAAGTGTTTTTTCCCCCATTAGTCTTAATACTTCTTTTCCTTTCTGGTTTATTTGACTCTGTTGACTACACCCTTCTCTTGAATGCTCTTTTTTTTAATCTCTAGTTTTCCATGACATTGCTCTTTTCTACTTCTCTTATTTGCGTTAATTCACATTCTCAGACTTTTTTCCCCTTGATTTTCATTTACGTAATGACTTCTCATAGCAGATGTAACCTAAGACTTTGTCTTGGCCCCTTTCCTCCAATCTCTTTCTGTCTCTCTGTCTCTCTCTCTCTATCTCTCTGTCTCTGTCCATCTGCCTCTCTCTCTCTCTCTGTCTCTGTCTCTCTCTTTCTGATGGAATAGAGACAGAAGAAACTAGATAGAAAATAATTAAATTACTATCACAATATTCTAAGTCAGTTAAGACAAACTCAAATAGAAGTATATTCCTGCAGTCTGAATATTGACTTAGAAAGCCATAAATTAACAATATCTATGTTTTATCATAATTTTTATTTATTTTTTGCTAACATTTCCCAATTACATTTTAATCTGGTTCAATCCACTTGGGAGTTTTGCTGGTGTATGGCCTGGTGGATAGTGAATTTTACTTACCTGGTCTAGGTGATAGATTATAGGGAATTGAATTAGGATGGTTGTAAAGTATATAAAGTATAAAGAAGGTATTTAGATATGAAGGTGTTATAGAAACATAATTAACATTATTTAGCAACTGCTTAGATATGTTAAGAGGGCGGGGATTGTAAAAGTGAATAATTGAGGATGATCTTCAGGTAACAAACTTTTATGGGTGGAAGAATTGTGGTATCCTGGGAATAAATGAAAGTTAGGATGAGGGTTAGTTTAATGAGGGAAGATAATCATAATTATATGGGGCATGTTGAAGTTGAGATTCCTATGGAATATACAGTTGTGCATGTCTAGAAAGTGGTTTGTTGGTGATGCCAAACTTGATTGTCATAAACTACTACCTCATTTCCCATTAGTCTATTGACAACAACATAGAAGTTGAAGGGGTTTCTATTGTGTTTTTATCCATTTCATGTGTTGTTTTGGCCAAAATCTGTTTTATCACATGATATCACAAATTTATGGTATATTGCTCCTTATATAGACATAGGCAGACTAATAAAGAGATTAAATGACTATTGCAATAGTACAGATAATAGATGATGAGGATTTTAATTGGAACAGTTATGAAATGAGTGCAAAATAATGCAAAAATATGTCAGAGGCTTAGCAACTAAATGGATATGGTAGGACCAGGAGCAACCATTCTTCCAGGTAGGTACAAACTGCCAGAGTTTATATCCTATTGGCAGAGCTTTCCATAACTCAGAGTCAGCTCAAACTCATGATGGATGAATCCTCTGAGTGCAATTTTTATGGAGGGTTCTGGACCCTCCATAAAAATACTAATAGCACCTCATTGCTATCAATGTAGCCTAAGATCACTGAAGGATTTTGGCTATACCATACACATATTCAACATGCAGCCCACTAAAGCCCCTAGGTATTTTTCACTTGAATTGTTGCCTTATTTTCACTTGAACTATGCCATCCCATAAATATGTAATTGATTTTTTTTAACCCGAGTTGGGGATTTTATATTCATCTCCATTAAATTTTATTTTATTAAATTTGTCCCATCATCCTAACCTATCGAGATTGTTATAGATCCTGACTGTGTCATCAAAATGTTTTATACATCCCTCCTAGCTTCATCTATCTATAGATTTGATGATCATGTCACCTATGTCCTCATTTTAGTCACTGATAAAAATGTGGAACAGAATAGTACTGATGATAGATTCTTTGGATAATCTGCTAAAGAACTCTCCTTAGGCCACCATGGAACCATTCATCAGCCCTCATTTCATTTTGTTCTTTAGCTCTTTCTAAATTGCTGTACTATCAACCCACACACATATCTCTGTCTTATCCACAAGTATATTTTGATAGTCTTTGCTAATGTCCTGTTAAAATCCAGAAATACGAAAACTATTCCTTTCCCAGATCTAACAAGCTAGCTATCCATTCAAAAAACTCAAACAAGCTAGTCTCTAATCACTTGTCCTTGATGAACTCATGTTGAATTATAGTGAGCCTCACTTCACTAAGTATTCAGAAACTTGATTTAATAATGAATGAATTCCAAAGTTATTCAGAAATTTAAGCTTATCTCACTAACTATAATTCAATGAATTTACTCTTTTCCCACTTTTGAAATCTAGTCAATAATTTGTCATTTTAAAGTACCTCTGCCTTTTGTCATAACTATTAAACAATCACAGGCAGTATCTCAGCAATAATGTATACAATTTATTTTAGTACCCTGAAAAACAGTTTACCTAGATTCAGGGATGAGACTCATTAGTTTCTCTCTTAAATAGCTCCATTTATTTTGGATTGTAATTCCCTGTGTATACTTTTTTGTTTTGTTCTTCTGAGGTGGAAAATCACTCTTCTTGGTAGAGAAGAGAGAATAAAAAAGCAGTTTGGCATTTTCTCATAATCTCTAATAATTATCATATTACCCCCCCAATAGTATCATTTTCATTTAATCTTTCTCTTCTACCCAACATGACTAAATAGCATTTTTTTTTTACTCAGAATTAAATGGTATTCTGGCTGTTGGGTAATTAACATAGTTGATAAGTAGATACAAACTGTATTTGTAGAATTTTATAACCAACAAAGGTTACAAAGATAAATATTAATATACATGTAGCTCCACAAGTAGAGAGAGGTAGGTGGCACCATGGATAGAGCACAGGCTTTGAGTCAGGAAAAACTGAGTTCAAATCCAGGCTCCGAAACTTAGTAACTGTCTGTCCCTCATCAAGTCCCTTAATCCTGTTCACCTCAGTTTCATGACTTGTAAAATGATCTGGAGAAGAAAATGACAAACCACTCCAGTATCTTTGCAAGATAACCCCAAAAGGGGCAACTAGGTGGCTCAGTGAATAGAGCACTGACCCTGGATTCAGGAGGACCTGGGTTCATATGTGACCTTAGACACACAACACTTACTAGCTGTGTGACCCTGGGCAAGTGACTTAACCTCATTTCCTAGCCAAAAAAAAAAAAGATAACCCCCAAAAATGCAAAAATGATCAACTGAAATATCATAAGAACATTAGCTACAAAACATCCCTTCTCCATAAATCTTATGCACATTATCTACAAATAGACATAGCTGGGAAATATATATGTACAGGTACAATTGCACACTAGGTGAAAGTTAGTTAGGGAACAGACATGGCCAAGGCACCTCACATCTCTGGCACTTCAAGTCTTCGTTGCTCATTTCCTTTTGCTAGTGTCATCATGTAGACTCTCCTGGCCACATTATTTCTGCTGGAAAGGCCACTCAACTGGATTCCTTGAACCTTGTTCTTTTTATAATTTAACTACTCACTATCAGGAAAAACTAGAGATGACTATCCCAACTGAATCTGATTTGCCTACAATTTTAAAAATAATCAAGGGTATGTCTGACTGGAAAAGGAAATGGCAAACAACGCCAGTATCTTTGCCAACAAAATGTCATGGACAGTATTGGCATGCCATGATCTACAGGATCACGAAGGGTTGGACATGACTGAATGACTGAACAGCAACAGGGATATTCCTGCTCTTCTAGTCTTTCAATGATTAGCAGTCCTATAATCCCATCAAGTTTGATTAAAGAAATTGACATTTCCTAAAGGGGCAAGGAAGCTTCAGCACTTTTTTATACTTTCTTTAGAAGCTGTAAATGGACAACTTTTAATTTTTCAACTCTTATAATCTACAAACAGGTGACTTAGGGTGTGAGTTACTCAAAGCCTTTGCCATTTACAAGCTGAGAATACAACCATTCAATGTATGAAATGGGAAACACAATCCTGTGGTGATGGTGTTGCTTTTCCCCATATCCTGGAAGACTCAGTTGATCAAGGGTTCTTTGACAAAACCCCTCCCTATATATATATGTTTACATAGGTTGCTGGTTAATGTCTGAAATTTGGTAATGTTGATATTTGTTGGCTTATCTTGACATTGTGTACTGATTGCATCCAACCCAGAACAACCTACTGACTCTTCAGTGAGATCCATTAGTCACTTGAGTAAGATGAGACAAATAATTCACCCAGGAAATATAAAACAAAACAGAAAATAAGTGGGTAAAGAATGAATATTGCCTAGTTGGATAGGCAGCCCATTGTGTTAGATCATAAGTACATTTATCTTAAGCAAACACTTGAGGTGGATGATGAGCTAGACCCAATATCTAGCATAGAAGAGTGGGCCGGATTGTATTCAGCAAATTGAACTACATTTTCAATGAAGTTACAAACTGCTGTCAGGGGCACCAAGGTCATGAAATGAATAGAGTGCTGCCTGTATTAAAAAAGATCTGAGTTCAAATGCAATCTCAGACATTTATTACCTGTGTGACCTTGGGCGAGTCATTTAACCTCAAGCTGCCTCAGTTTCCCCAACGGTAAAATGAGAATATAATAGCACTGACTTTATTTTACTTCACAGGGTTTTTGTGAGGATCAAATGAAATAACAATTATAAAACATTTAGCACAGTGCCCTGGCACATATTAGAATCTATACAAAGTAGACTATTATTATTACCACTAAAACACCTCTTCTTGCAGTAAAACTCAGGTAGAAAATAATGGAAAAGGCAGTGGATAGAGCTCTGGCCTTGGAGTCAGGAGGACTTGAGTTCAAATCTATCTTCAGACACTTGACACCTACTAGCTGTGTGTCCCTGATCAAGTCACTTAACCATGATTGCCTCACCAAAAAGCAAAAATAATAATAATGAACAAGATTATTACTAACCTTCAAGAGTTAAGGTGCATGTTCTTTTTTTTTTAACAGATAGCAAACTACTAAAATACAAGGTTGAATCCATTATCAATTTATTAACTCTTTTACTTTGTTTAACTCTGTTCCAGAATTTCACATTATAGGAATTTGGATTATGAGGGCTTTTATAATGTATTAAAACAATTTATCAATTGAAAATTCTTAAATGGAATATCAAGCTTCTATTTGGCATCAATAGAACAGAATGCTCTCTGTGGTGTCATATGACCCTGTATTGCCTAGTACACTAAAATCCCAAATTAATTCAAATTTCTGGTCATCCAGAATGTAGTGAAAAATAAATATGATGGATATAAATAGGGCTCAGCAAGTTACCAAACATAACTTGGCCCAAAAATGGAGGGAAAAACATCATTAAAACATGGTCAACCATAAAAGAAGGTGGACCAATTAAAACATAGCAAAATAAAAGGACAGTCCAAGTGTATCACTGATAGCCATGTCATTAGTAGCCATTAAGTCACTGATGGCCATTAAGAATCTTAAAGGATATTCTCCAGTATATTGGGTAAATCTTAGAGAATTTATGTAAAGACATAGTTAAAAATTCCAGCATAGGAGAAATCTTGAATGGTTTATGGTTTGTCTTGATGGATATAGTACTACATCATTGCAATCACAGATCCATGGATATATCAAAATATCATAGCATTGAATAAAAAAAATTGGATAAGAATACACATGATATAAATAAAAGCATCTTTTACAACAGGAGTGTTATCATTATTGCTCCTTATAGACATGGAGAAAACAATATCTATGTGGATGAGGTCCCATCATGTATGAGAATGTGTCAGTTGTTTCACACAGTGGAATCAAGTCCTCCAAGAGTGTAACGCCTTGGCAGAAATCTGCTTCTTTGTGTCTATTTGTTTAGGATGAGATGATTAGAAGGTGGGACTTGGTCTCATTAATCAACCTGGGATGGTAGCTGATAATAATAGTGAACCTCAGGTTAGAATCATGTTTGAAATTCTTGTAAGTTTAGCCTTCTCTGTTTGTCCTTGCCACAGGTGCCCACCAATGCAGGAATCGACAAGGAAATACATA
Source organism: Vombatus ursinus (assembly GCF_900497805.2). NCBI lineage: Eukaryota > Metazoa > Chordata > Mammalia > Diprotodontia > Vombatidae > Vombatus > Vombatus ursinus. Next base: position 14,433,653 of record NW_020954556.1, read on the forward strand.
GCAACAAAGATAACAATAATACTAACTGACATTCAGATAGCACTTCAGAGTTTGTAAAGCGGCTTACATATATTATTTCAATAACCAGTAATACATATATTGCAGTAATTCATCCAAATTTACATTAAGGAAAAAAATAAAAAGGTGCAGAGAGGCTAAGTGATTTGTCAGTATTCATACACTTAGTACCATCATAATTTGTTTAAAAAAGTAATCTTTTGCTTAAAATACATTGGATCCACAACACAAACTGGACCCTACACACAAGACTGAAGATCCCCAAAGAATATGATTGATTGGGTGGGGTCCAAGTGAGCTGACTAATGTCAACTTAGCTGGTAGTTCAGGCTTGAAACAAATCATCATGTAACCCACACAAACTGAACTGTGCATGAGTGGAACAAACATCTACACATCCATTAAAAAGGGAAGAAATACTCATGTCTTGAAGGAATTAGTGATTCTTTGCAATCAATTTCTGCTTAATCTAGGAAAGGCTCTCTTGGCAAGGTGTGTTTTAAGTGTACTTTTAAAGGATACCAGAAGTCTGGCTTGGTAAGGGGGATAAAAAGACTAAAATTCTCTAAGTATATTAATGATTTTGTGCAAATGCCTGGGAACAGAAGATGGAGGCGGATGTATCTCTCTAAAGTAGAAGGTATAGTCAAGATCTGTCTTTTGGACCTTAAAATGTGTTCCCTCTCTTTCTCTCCATCTCTTCTCTTCTCTCTCTCACTCTCTCTTTCTCTTCCCACTATCTCTCTTCTCTCATTCATTTTCTGTTTCTGTTTACTTTCTGTCTCTGTCTCTCTCATTATAGCTATTAATGCTTGCAAACAAACATAAATATGAAGTATGAAGAGGTCTTAACCGTGTGACTGGCCATATAATTTATTCTACTGTACTTAACAATATGCCACAAATATGATAATATTAAATGTTCTAGGAAATTCGGTGTGATTGGAGTGTAAGTAGATGCCACTCAGCAAGTACCTGATGGTCTGTCACATAATATGGAGAGTGTATTTAAGAAAAATCAGGAAAACTATTATCTTTATATCTTATTCTCCTTTTATTGCTCCTACAATACAAATGTGGACACTGAGGTGCATAGTAAAAATCTGCTGATTTAATAGAATTGAAAACAATTGAATTGAAAACAAAAGAGGCAAGCACTTATAGAAATAGGGAAATCTGTTGTTTTTTTCCATCAGATTTTACACTGATGAGGACTGCCTAAGAGCTTTGTTCTCACATAAGAAAATAAATGACCATAGCTTGGGGTCCATTCTCATCACTTAAAATATCTTCTGCTAATCTGACCTAGCTAATCAGAGCATAAAGGGTTTAAAAAAAAAAAAAACAGGGATCAAATCCAACCTCTTACACATGCTGACTATGTGACCCAAGATGAGTCATAGGACCACCTCTTATTCTTCTAGGAAATTTATCTCTTAGATGATGAATTGCATAAGATATGCCAGTCTGTATAGATTGAAGGAAGTTCCCTACATCAAGGGCATCACAGGTTTGTTCCAAAAGAAAATATGACCCAGAGTGGGAAATTACATGATTATGGATACACATAGAGATCTGCTTCATGTTCCTACTCTCCCACAGATTATAGAAATAACCCACTCCACTGTATTATTTCCAGAGAATACAGAGCTGTACCATTTTCTATTTTTCCCTATGCACTCAATTTCTTGTTTATCTTATCCACTTCTATATATTTAGTTATCATATTTGTGAAATGGGTCCCATACATGTATGTGTATATACACAGATGTGTTTGTCCATGTATATATGTATGTTTGTCTATACGCACATATCTATGCATTTTTATATAGCCATAATTTTTCTTCTAAGCTTCAGTACTACATGTCCACCAGTCTGCTGGACAACTTTACCTGAATACCTCATCACTATCTCAAAGTTAATAAGTCTAAAAGAGAAGTGGAACAAGTTAGAGAATGGATTCCAAGGAAATGTGTTCAAATTGTGACTCCATTGCTTACTACTTGTATGATTTTTGATATGTCTCTCTGTACTTCAGTTTCTTCATCTGTAAAATGGGAAGGTTGAACAAGATGACCTATATACTCTTTTCTAGCTCTAGATCTATGATTCTATGACACTCTACCCCCGAGATTGCCCTTCTGCCAAACATTCCAGGTTCCTTTAAGGATACCATAATACTTTCAGTCACCCAAGTTCACAACCTTAGAATCATTCTGGACTTGTGTCTCTCCATCAATACTCACATGCAATCAGTTGCAAAGTATTACAAACTTTACTTTTACAAAAGCTTTCTCAATTATCTCTCTATTTACACTTCAACCACCTTAGTTTAGGTCTTCATTACTTTTCACCAACACTATTACAATAATCTTATAATTCACATCCCTCTTTCCAGTTATTCCCCATTCCAATGTGTCCTCTATACAGCTGCCAAAATAACCCTCCAAAAGCTGACTATTACTAACATGCTCAAAAGGCTACAGTAGCTCCCAATTGCCTGAATAGCAAAGTAGAAATTTTTGACTATGCCATCAAATACCCAGCACAAGCTATCTCCAATTAATGATTCCAGAATTTCACGTTATTCTCCTTCCTACATTCCGCATTTCAGCAAAATTGACTTTTTAATTGTTGTCTGAATTTGATATCCCTTATCTCTTCTGCCTGCCTTTGAACAGATTATTGACTATATCTGAAATATAATCTCTTCCCATCTCTGCCAATTTGATTTTTATTTGTTTCAACACTGAATTCAGGTGCTACCCTTTATGGGAAAACTTCCTCGATCTTTGACTCATTAGTGTAATCTCTCTCTTCAAATTACTTTCTATCTATCTATCTATGTTGTTGTTCTGACATTTCAGTCATGTCTGACTCTTTGTGACCTTATTTGGGGATTTCTTGGCAGATATACTGAAGTGATTTGCCATTTCCTTCTCCAGTTCATTTTACAAATGACGAAACTGAGGCAAACAAGGTTAAGTGGCATGCCCAGGGGCACACAGGTAATAAGTGTCTGAGTCCAGATTTGAACTCAAGTCTCCATGACTCCAAGCCTGGTGCTATATCCACTGTACCACCTAGATGCGCAATCTATCTGTATTTACATCTATATCTACCTATATATATGGATAGATAGATATAGATAGATACATATCTATACATATGTACACATATACATACACAAGTGCAAACACACACACATATTGCTAGGGGTAAGTGAGCAAATAGCTGTCTTTGTTTCTCTCCCCCACAAACTCCTTTCCCTGCCAGTAGACAACTAACCCCTTGAAGTCAGGTACTATTTCATTTTTTGACTTTCTATCTCAAGAGCGTAATTCATTGTTTTGCACATAGTAATTATTTAACAAATGTTTGTTGAGTTGAAGGTAATCGAGCTGCACTTATGAAAGTGGAGCAATATAGTCAACCCCATCCCTCCTCAGCTTAAAAAAGCAAAACTGTGACCTACAGGTGACAAGTAAGATCAATTGTACATTAACACTATAAATCTAAATTCTCACTTGAAAGTCTGTTCCAGCATTGGTTAGTTTTCTTACCTTTACAGTATCTCAGAGTTAGAAGAAACCTCAAGAATAATGTAGTCCAACCCACAGAAAAAAAATAAAAATAAAAATCTTTCTACAACTTAGCCAGTAAATTGTCATCTGGCATGTGCTTAAAGGCTTAAAAAGAGGAAGAGCCTACTAGCTTCCAAGGTAGCCCATTTCCATTTTGAATTGCTGTAAGAGTTAGGAAAATTTCCTTACATTAGTCCTAAATTCACCTGTTTGCAACATCTACCCATTGCTTCCAGTTTGTATCTTTAGTGTCAAAAAGGAAAAATAAAAGCCTATTCTTTCTCTGATGTGAAAATACTCTAGTCCTGGTTCCCATCCTCTGTACACTTTCCAGTTTATCAGTGTTCCTTCTAAAATGCAGTGTTCAGAAGTGATATACACCGATTATGGAATGGCCAGGGTATAGCGCAGTAGAAATATCACCTTCTTGGACCTGGAAGCAAATGTAGGTAGTCTTTGCTGGATAAATAGTCCCTGGTAGTTGTTTGGTCACCGCATGTAGTCTCTGCCAGGAAATTATCCCTGTTACTCTTTTGTAGTAGCTACTTGCCAGTGCTTTGCTGTCCTCACCATCACTGCCAAATTCCGTTCCACTAGGAATTATGTTCCCTCTGCTTCCAGTTTCTGGCATGAATTGTGGTCCTCAGACGATGGACATCATCTTCATAAGAGGATTAGTGGCCTTGACCACGGTTATTTTATGTGAAAACATGGAGTTCTTTTACTACAATTCTTTCAGAAAATCAAAACCTTAAGACATCCGGTCATTAGGCTAGGGAAAACAGAGTAAATTTAAACAAAGCAAATAAAGCAAAATTTAAAAACCTGTCCTTATTGACTTTTTCCCCATATATGTAAAGAGGATTTTTTTTTTTTTTTTTGGTGGAGGGACTCTTGGATGAAATGTGCATTTCTCCTACAGAAGCAAATTATGCTCCCAGGAACCAAACACCATGGGATATAGAACTATGCTAGTTATCTAGTGGTTTCATGTATAAGTCTGACTGAGGTTTAGAAATTCCTTCATGAGGAAGGGGTGAAGCAGAAAGTAGAAAAGCAGGTATATTTCCATAGCTTTATAAAAAGAGTTTCCCTGCCCAGACAGTCAATCTGTACTGTTAATTTGACCTCTTTTCTGATTGGGCAATGCAGCATCTCGAGTTTAAACTTTATTGGGCTGATGCATATAGCCCAAAGATAGCCAGCCCTTGAGTTCTCTAACTTAAAAGAAATTGTTGTATTCAGACTAAGAGATAACAATTTCTGAAGAAACTTTTAAGCATGATTATAAGATGAAAGCTTTTGGAAATGCTACTTTCAGGAGCAGAAGAGAAAAGTCATCCAGTAACAAAGGAGTAAGAATATGATTAATGGGCAAACTGTTAGCAAAGAAGTGGTCTAGATGATGTTGAACAGACCAAAGACATCAAAGCCCAAAATACAGAGTTGTGGGTGGCTCAATTTCATGTGTTTTTCTCTCTTATGTGTTTTCCTATTAACTTTTTCTACCTATTTGCCCACTTACTCCTAGCAATATGGATTGCATTGTTGACAGAAGGTAATCCAGGTTTATTTATGGATTGTTATGTAATTTATTATTTATGCATTTGTTTTAACATATTATGTATTTTTGCATTATGTATTTTGACCTACTTCTAAGTAAATGGTTATGTTTAAGATCTAAAAATAGTCTAATTATGAATGGCTTGCTTGTGTAAATGTAATGTTTGGTATGTAGGTTGTCTATACTCATTGTAGCACAGTATGTTATAAGCAACATGGTTTCTTTTCTAAATAGAAAGGCACCAATAAGGGCTGAAGAACTAAAGGATTTAGTAGAGGAAATTCATTTCCCTTCAACAGGGTCATTCCTAGGATCATGTGAGTAACTGCACAGTGGTCTGTCTCTGGGAATCTAGATCTGCTACTATTGGGAGAGTAAGTTGGGTTAATCTAGCCAACCCAGAGAATGAGTAAATTTCTATATGTGGGTGAGGTCAAACCGGAGACCTTTTTCACTTCTGCCTTCTACTGAATTAGCTGATAAAGATGATTAAAGATCAGAAGAAATACAGTCTTAGCTTGCTCTGGCCCCACTCTAGTCAGGGATATTGGAATATTAAAACCTTGTTCCTACAACTCATGCCCAAGTGGGTGGATTCTTGTGGAGTAAAATTGACTCACACTTAAGAGTTTTGCACCTCTCTAGCAACAGACTTCCAACGTTTGCATGGTCCTACAAGTATTTACCTTGAAGAAATTATCACTTGTCCATTTATTACTTGCTTCCAAAAACAGAGAGAAGTATTCTGGAAGAGAATCACTGACATCAGGGGTTGGCTATCACTGGGACTTATTAACTACCTAGAATCATAAAGATAGTTATTTGTTAATTTATTATACCTCTCACTTAAATGATGACAGCTGATTCTCTTTCCTCTATCTATGCATTGGAAAGAAGAAGGAAGGAAGGAAGGAAGGAAGGAAGAAGGGAAGAAAGGAAGATCCCTACTCTTTAAATTTCCAGATTATCTCCTCTCTCCATTCCCCAACCCTTATGGCCTTCTCATTCTGGAGATGCTTCTGCTCTTTGGCCCTCTCTTCTGAATGATGAATCCTTGGCTCAGATCACTATTTCATGAGTTGCTTAGGTGATATACTTCTCCTGGCTCTATTCCTCATTCTTCACACTTTTACCATCTGTTATATGTTGTCTTCTCCCATTAGAATTCAAGTTCCTTAAGAGTAGAAATTATCTTTTGTTTCTTGCTTTTTATCTCCAGTGCTTATCACATAGTAAATGCTTAATAAGTACTCTATCATCTATCTATCTATCTATCTATCTATCTATCTATCTATCTATC
>NW_020954556.1:14440128-14471111 GCF_900497805.2 Vombatus ursinus
ATCTATCTATCTATCTATCTATCTATCTATCTATCTATCTATCCCGTGATGAGCCTCTATGAACATGTCTAGATTAGTGCTTGTAAAATAGTTATGCAGTTTATCTTAGTACTGTTCTCAAAGTCTATCCAGCGTGGCAAGACTTGCTAGAGTGTGTTTAGGCAAGCATAGTCTCAATTCCAATCTATGATCAGACATCAGAGAAGGTCTTTAGTGGAGAAAGCAAGTATATTTAGAATATGGGGTTATGTGCTGGGGCAAGCATTACCAATTAATATTTCTCTGGAAGGGAAGGTAGTTTTTTCCCTGATATTTGATAGCAGGAAGTATTATGTAGAGGAAAGAAGGCTCAATTTGGAGTGCTGAACTGGTAGTCATTTTAATATGAGTTTAAAACCTCTTTGTCAGTTACTACTCATGCAAGCTCACACAAGTCATTTAACCTTCCTTATCATTGGCTATACTCCTAAGGAGAAGGGTACAGGACAATGGAAATGTGCTCAATACCCATGGGCCTTGTTTTCTACATGTCTATGATAGAAAGCCACTTCATAGAAATTTTGAAGTTCCTTGTCAAATTTCATCGACAACAACCTCTCTCAGGCATTTGCTAGTGGAAATTGTGAAGAAGAAATAGATCTAGGAGAAGTTACAGACAATATGATCAACAGAATTTAAACGTTGTTTTTAAACTAAAGCAAAGGAGAGTGACTGGATTTACTTTGAGATTCTGCACCTGAGGGATGTTTAGTTTGTCTTGTTGCTTTTAATAATGTTAAGATGTTAAATAGAATTGAAAATATGGGAGATTAAAAAGTATCCCCTTACTACATGTAACTACGTGAGTATATATATAGATACATAAATAGATATAGATATATAGATATATATACATATAGATATAGATAGATATAGATATATCTATATCTATATATATAGATAGATAGATAGATATAGATATAGATATATATACACTCAGTACAGAGCAGAAGCATCTCCAGAATGAGAAGGCCATAAGGGTTGGGGAATGGAGAGAGGAGATAATCTGGAAATTTAAAGAGTAGGGATCTTCCTTCCTTCCCTTCTTCCTTCCTTCCTTCCTTCCTTCTTCTTTCCAATGCATAGATAGAGGAAAGAGAATCAGCTGTCATCATTTAAGTGAGAGGCATAATAAATTAACAAATAACTATCTTTATGATTCTAGGTAGTTAATAAGTCCCAGTGATAGCCAACCCCTGATGTCAGTGATTCTCTTCCAGAATACTTCTCTCTGTTTTTGGAAGCAAGTAATAAATGGACAAGTGATAATTTCTTCAAGGTAAATACTTGTAGGACCATGCAAACGTTGGAAGTCTATTGCTAGAGAGGTATAAAACTCTTAAGTGTGAGTCAATTTTACTCCACAAGAATCCACCCACTTGGGCGTGAGTTGTAGGAACAAGGTTTTAATATTCCAATATCCCTGACTAGAGTGGGGCCAGAGCAAGCTAAGACTGTATTTCTTCTGATCTTTAATCATCTTTAGTCTCAGGAGAGACTAAATATCTCTGAGATGTCCAAAGTTCGCCTAAATGAATATAAAAACAACATTAAGAACAACACACGAAAATGTCAAAGATCTATGATTGCCTAGACATGGGTACTTTCTCTGCCAATGTAGATGGCAACTCTTTGATGCCTAGGAATATTGTGTGCCTCAACAATAACAGCAAAAAAAATTATATGAAATGAATTGCCTGTTGACCATCAATTTAATTAATGAAATTTAATTAATCTATTTATTAACACTTACCTCACAAGGTTGTTATGAGGATCAAATGAGATAATAACTTTAAAGTACATAACAGTGCCTGGAACATGGTTAGCACCATATAAAATGTTAGCTAATATCAGTTATTATTATTGTTGTTGTGGTTATTATTAATATTACTTTTAATCAATAGCATCTTTGATAAACAGAGTAGTTGGTGACAAATACAATCAGATGATAGATTTAGAATTTCCAGGGACATTGGAAGTCATCTAGTCTAATCTTCCCATTTTATAGATGAGGAACTAAAGTTTAGGAAGTGACTTTCCCAAGGTCACAGGGGTAGCTCTTTTTCACTGGCTGTATCTATGCCTGGAATTTACCTCCTCTTCCCAGCTTCCCTCCATAATCAGATTAAATTCCACCTTTTTCAAGCCTGGATCCACCCTTTTCCTTACCTCAGACTTCCAGTATCTCCCCCCTTAGATTATCTCCCATTTGTTATCTTGTTTTCTTGCTAATTAGAATGTGAAGGCAGAAACCATATTTCTGTCTTTCTTTTTTCACCCACACTGGAACAGTTCCCAGCCCAGAGTAAATACTTAAATGCTCATTGACTGACTTGCCAATTGAACCCAGAGTCTCTGATTCCAATTCCAGTGTCCATTTCTAATGAGTAGTTTTCTCATTCTGTGGCCAGATCTCAGTTTGAGGACTTTCTAACTTATAGGATCTCTGGAGTTTGTTATGCTTCACTGGTGTACACTTAGTATTCAAGGGTCACTTGCAAGTGTATGCTGTTAAATATTTAACTACTGGCTCTTCAGAAAAAACCCCTATATATATGTGTGTGTATATATATATGTGTGTGTGTGTGTATATATGTATATATAGGTATATATATGTATATGTATGTATATATGTATAGATATATGTATTTATAGATATGTATATATGTATAGATATGTATAGATATGTATATATGTGTATATATGTATATATATATATATACTCAGTACAAACTTTTGTCTGAATTATTAAAATTTTCTCCATCACTTTTTTAAAGTCTACACAATCAATAAAACAATAAACCAAAATCTGATTTTTATAAATACTCTCATTGGAAATTTAACAAAAAAATCAGCTCTCCAGAGTGTTGAGGTTTAGTAGTTTGGGGGTGCTGGGACCCCAAAATTACAACATGCATGTCCAGCCTAAAAAAATTCAGCCAAAGTCTTCTTTCGGCCAAAGACAAGGTTTATTAGAAGATGCATCATATTGGGCAGACTCTTAAGGAACCTGAGCATTCGTGAGCTATTGGCTAGATTGTAAGAATCTGAGCATTGGCTAGATTGTAAGAATCTCAGTGGGGCAACTAGGTGACACAGTAGATAGAGCTCCAGCCTTGGAGTCAGGAGGACCCGGGTTCAAATCCGGCCTCAGACACATGACACTTAATAGCTGTGTGACCCTGGGCAAGTCACTTAACCCTGATTGCCTCACTAAAAAGCAAAAAAAAAATCTAGAAAAAAAAAAAGAATCTCAGCACCTTAATGGAGACAAGATGGATCTTACATACAGAAAGACTGTGGGTCTAGGCTGGCCAAATAGTCTGTGGTAATAGAATGCCAGGGATCTGGACTACATGACCAAGGAAAAATGGAGCCTAGCTAGAATTAAGGGTGGGAAGTGGCCTGGGGCCATAGGGAGGTAAGACAGCTGAGGGCCAGGCTAGGAGATTCATGTAGCCACAATAAAAGGCCAATTGATGGGATTATAGCCTCAAGTGAAGCCAGAGATTTGGTCAGGTGGGAAAGTCCAGGGTTTTTGTTTTTTGGGATCCATTTCCCATCCTTATCACAGAGCAGATATAAGATAGCTCCAGAATGCTCCTGGCCATCAAACAATCAATCAATAAAAACGTATTAAACACCTACTGTATTTTAGGTCCTGGGTATACAAACACAAAAGTAAAAAAAAAAAAGAGCTATTGTCTCAAGGAGCTTATATCCTAATAGGTGACACAACATATAAGTATGTGACAGGGCCTGTACAATGGAACTGATGGGGTGATGGGACCTAGACCCCTAAAAGGAAAAGACCATGTTTTTGAAAGCAACCCAGTCCCTGAACTTTTCCATACATTTCAGTGACCCAGCTCACTGGTCCTCTGCCCAAGGCATTTGCCTCACCCTAGCCACCTAGCTCACTTAATTAGCTTACTTGACAGTCCTTTCACTGTTGCTTTTGGCCAAGCCCAGAGTACTTAATACTTCTTTCACTGTTGCACCTGGCCCACAGTAGATTACTTACCACTCCTTAAACCCATCTAGTCCTTTCACTATATCTTTTTGTATATAAGCATCAGTCTGGTCCCCATTAAGTTGCAGCTTCAGAATTTCTCTGGCATTATTGGCCTTACAATAAACCTTGCTACTTTGACTGGAAGAAGGTTTGAATGCTTGAATTTTTTTCCAGGCAGATGCCCCCCATACCCTGACATTTTGTGGTCCCCAGCGATACCAAACCACATCAGAACCACAGCCCTTGAGCACCCACATAATGTTTTGTCTTCTCCCCAGATTCTTCCTCACAGATTGGCAACAGGCTGAACACACTACTGTGCTGTTGATATGGAGTTCCATTGACCAACCCACTACTCTCACTCATCCATATTAATTTATGTTTTCGAGTGTATTTCGAATAACCACAAAATAAATACAATAAATCCAAGGTCATTAACACATGGTAATTAAGGAGAGAGAGCAATAGTGATGGGCATGGGATCTAAACCCCTAAAAGGAAAAGACCATGTCTTTGGGATCTGGACCCCAAAAAGGAAAAGCCTTTGACTTTCCCACATGCCCAAATCTCTGGTGTTCCCCCTAAGGCTATAATCCTATCAAATGGCCTTTCATTATTGCCTATGCCCAATCTCCCAATTCTCTGTTACCCTTAACCTAGCCTAGTATTCCATTGTCTGACCTCCCTATGGGCCCTTGGCCACTTCCCACCCTTAATCATAGCTATTCTCCCTTGGCCATTTGGTCCAGGTCCCTGGATTTCTCTTACCTCACAGTCACCCCAGCCTACTGGCCACTCCCATTCAGATCCTCCTTAGACCCCTCCTCCAGTTACCCCTGACTACTTAGCCACTCCTAGATCCCTCCCACAGCCTTTCGGTATACAAGGTCCATCTGGCCTCCTTTGAGGTGCTCAGATTCTTAAGATCTGGCCCCCTTGAATTAGTGATACAAATACTTAGATTCTATAAGATTCTGGCCAATATGACAAATTCTTTAAATCTCTCCCACCTTCAATCAATGTTCTAATAAACCTTGTCTTTGGCTGAAAGAAGTCTTGGGTCGAATTCATTTGGGCAAGACCCACATGCCATGATTTTATGGTCCTAGCACCCCTAAACCTCTAACCCTCAACACTAGTAGCTGGGTGGAGTAGGAGGTGTTTATTTAGAAGGTGGTGCTTGATTTTTGTCCTGAAGGAGGAAAGGGATTCAATAAGGCACTGGTGGTGGAGTGTATTAAGGGTACTGCCAGGGTTCCACACAAAGATAATGACTTTAGAGGGAGATTTTAGTGAAAACACAATAAAACACACACATATGTTACATTTATATCACATTTCATGGTTTCCAAAGCACTTTTCTCACAATGAACCCAGGAGGAAGGGAAGACTAGTGTTATTATGCTTATTTTACTGATGAGAAAAGTAAGACTTTTGGAGGTGAAGCTGACTTTCTGGAAAGCTTTGGAGCCAAGATTCACTGGTATCCCAGAATCCACTGGTATATTATGTAAGAGAACTTACTCCCCCTCACCCCAAAATACAGAGGGAGGATTTTTTTAAAGTGCTTTCTGATGGATCCTACAACTTCATACTACTTAGGTCAGGAAAGAAAATGTCTGTTCTGTTGCCTAGCAATAATATTGTTCATGAAGCTTAGGATTTGGATAAAGAAAAAAAAGAAAAGAGAGGGTAGGGAATACAGGGGAGGGACTCAACTGTTAAACAAGCTTCCAGAATCTCATTTTCTAATGAAATTTTACATTTCCAAATCAGCTACAAACAGGGAAGGTAGACAAGCTAATCAAGACACTGCTGACATAAGCCCATCTTCTACTCTCTCCAAATTGCCCCCTCCCTTGCAGAGGGGAGGGAAAGGTGTCAGAACACACATCATTCTGTTTCTTTTTCTTTAACATCGGAAGAATAAGACATATCATAGAAAAATGCTACATTTAAAAGACATTTCTTGCCACAGATTTAGACACCTCCCTCTCTAAACACACACACATGTATGCACACATGCACACATGCATGCTTGCACACATGCACACATGCATGCATGCAGATGTACACAATACCCTTTTTTCTTCCCTTGCTTTTTTCTTTCTCTCTCTCTCTTTCTTTCTTTCTTTCTTTTTTCTATTCACTTATTTATTTTTTCACCACATTTGAAATTGTTTCTGTGGGGAATTCGACTGTAGACTCCAAAAAACATCTGGCAGCAAAGTGCTGAATGAGATCTGCCTTGTGGACAGTTGCTGGGAAGATGTGATAATTCCATTGTCTGTTGAGCAGCTGAGCGCATGTTGTTAAATGTCAAGTGTTTTCAGTAACAGCTGGAAAAATGAAGCCACAGAAAGCCTTGTTTATTACCCTACAGCTTCTTATCCTGCACAGGAAACATAACATCGTTTGTCCATGTGGCTTGGAATATTAATGGCATCTTGAAGCTGAGTAGGTCCATTCATTCTTTGTGAAAGAAGAGTGTGATATTTCCCTGCCCCCATGCCCAGCCTCTTCTTTTCCTTATTTGTCTGGCCCACAATGGGATTTTTTTTTTTTTCATCTCACCAGCTCAAATCAGAAATCATCCAAGTAGGATTATCTAAGTCAACAATCAAACGAAACAGGGGGGAAAATAACAGCAAAACAATAAAACAAAACCATCAGAATCCTCCTGGTACTTTCAAATGCTGATCCTGGGTTTTTTGTCCTCTAACAGTAGTCTGGTCTTCAGCTCCTTAAAGCATGAACTGTTAACCTTTTTGTGTCTTGGTCTACATTGACAATCTGGTGAAACCTATGCAATTATTATCAGAATAAACAAATGGATAACATAAAATGCACAGTATTACAGAAGAGACAAAACATGTTGAAATAATTATTTAAATTTTTTTTAAGTTTATTGACCTCAAGTTAGAATCTCTTCCCTAACAAATAAACTCAGTCAGCCTGAAAATAGACACTCAGTGCCCATCCCCGTTAAATTATGCATAATCATAGATCTAGATCTAGAAGGAATCTGAGAGCCATCTAGTTCACCCTCTCATATTACAAATTAGGAAAATGAGGTCTAGGAGGGTTAAATGATTTGCCTGAAGTCACTTCAATAGTAAGGGGCAGAGCCAGGATTTTGAACTCATGTTTTGTGATTGAGTTCAGTGCTCTTCCTGCTATACCATACTGTCTCTTGTCACTCAATTAGACTCAAAATAATATGGCTGTTAAGGTAGACTGAGCCATGCATTTTTGGATGTGAATAATGTGGAAATTTGTTTTGCATGACTATGAGTCTTTGTTATGAGGGATTTTTCTTTTTCTTTGCACTTATCCAATTTAGGGGAGGGAGGCAATGAGAGAGAGAAAGATAATAAGATTAAATTTTTAAAAAGAAAAAAAACCTAATATGGCTGTCCTTTAAGGAATTATTTTCGCAAAGATAAACTAGGATATTGTGATTTATAAAATAAACCTGTCTTGAGTCATCACTGCCTTTTCCTTCTGCATTCTTCTGGACTTAGTGAAATCACAGACTCACAGATTTTTTAAACTGGAAGGGAAATTAGAAATCATCTAATGCAAGTGTTCCCAAGCATTTTGTAGAGAGGAACTACTTTGTTCCTCACCTGAAAGCATTGTGATCATGGGGTTAAAGGAAAAGTGAGCTGATGACTCACCATGAGTAAAGTAGGGGGTGATGATGGGCATTGATGGGAATAAAATTAAAACAGTGAAATATGAAGAACAGACTATTTCACCCTCTTGAAGACATTGAATTCAGAATTAGAGGTCTTGGACTGAAATCCTGCCTTAGCTATATATGAACTGTGTGACCTTGAGCAAGTTATTTCCCCTTTCTCAGTTTCAGTTTCTTCATTGGCAGGGTTGAACTTGGTGGTCTCTCAGATGCTATGAGATAGTGGTTTGAAATGAACCCCTGGGGCTACTAGCTTGGGATGAGTTTTGACTTGAGAGTTAAGGCTAATTCTCATATTTTACAGGTAAATAAACTGAGCCCCAAAGAGTAGAAGTGACTTGGTCAAGATTCCATAGCAAACCAAAGGCAGAGCCAGCCATGAGCCAGGTTTTTGTTTTTTTTTCCACTTCCAATATTCTCTACACTAAGCCACATATGATCTTGAGTTCAGAAACACAGGGAAAATTGTCATTTAAAATGTTACTTCATGAAGGAAGAGTATGGTATGGAACTCCTTAAGCAACATACTTTGAGAGATTCTAAAGGAGAAGCCCAGAATCCATCTCATACAATTCTACTATGGTTCTACAGATTTCTACACGTAATGTAAAAAAAAAAAAGGCCCAACTTAAGGTAAAAATAGGTTCTTTTAATGTTAAACTAGTGTCTGATATTAGCACATTAATCCATTATTAGTTATTAATAATTTAGCAAATTAACTTTTCAGATTAGGTAGCCAAGGTCACAGTACTGAGAGGCTAGAATGAAGAATAGGTATGATTTGATTGAATGCAAGAAAAATTGTTGAAGGAAGTTCCTCATGGAGTATCACAGTATGCAGTCATGGACAGATACAGCAGGAACATGGGGTTAAGGTAGAAAAAGCATAAATAAGTGTAAGTGGATACTTAGAGTGAGACAAATTTTCTAAGAACAAAGTTTGTCTAATGCTGGCATTGGGATAGGGATAGAAGTAGGGACTGGCCTTGCGATTTCATTAATATGAGTAATTCACAGATGAAGAAACTATCAATGCAGGTTGAGACTTTCTCTGCAACTTAATCTTGAAGAGTTTTTTAAAGCATTGGGAGTATAAGTGATTTAACTCAGGCTTATGTAGTTAGTATGTGTGTGAGACAAGGACTAGAACCCAGGTCTTCCTGGCTTTAAGGTTATATTTCTATGTGTTATGCCAGTACAAACACTGAATCATAGTTGCTTCTTCAAATTTCCAGAGGCAGGACCTATTTTGATGACCAGAGCAGGCAACATGTTATATTAGAAAGGACACTGAACTTGGAGTCAGGAAACCCATGTTCAAATCCCTGACTCTATTTACTACTTGTCTTCATGAATTTGGACAAGTCACTTATCTTTTGGAGAATTCTGTTTCCTCATTTTTTAAATAAGTGGGCTGAACTAGATGACTCCTGAGGTCCATTCTAACTCAAACTATAATCCTATGATCTGCTGGGAACATTGGGAAATTTTACTGAGAATAAAGGGATATCCAGGAAGGTGAAGAAAAGTATAGACAGAGAGATGATGAAAAAAAATTACCACTTAACTAATTTTTCAGTCAATTCACTTAGAGACTGTTTTCCTGAACTTGTAGCTAGAATGCATTGTCTATAATCTTCCTATCCCACCTCTTACCACAATCACCCCCCCCTCGTTGCCCACCCAGCTCACTTTATTCAGTAACACCTGGTGACTGGTGAAATCCAGACTTACCTCTCTGCACTTCCCCCCCCTACATTTGTTACCTATTTATGAAAGGAAAAAAAAACCATAAAACAAGAACACAACACTTCAATGTTTCACATGGGGCAATGAACATTTTCATTCATTCCTGTATCCTCCATGTCCCATATACATTCCCTGGCATAATACTAAATTAGGGGCAGCTAAGTGGCACAATGGATAGAGTGCCAGGCCTGGAATCAGTAGGACCCAAGTTCAAATCCAACCTCAGACACTTACTAGCTGTGTGGCCATGGGCAAGTTACTTAACCCTGTTTGACTGAGTTTTCTTATGTGTAAAATGAGCTGGAGAAAGAAATGGCAAATCACTCTAGTATCTTTGCCAAGAAAATCCCAAATGGGTCACAAAGAGTCAGAAAAGACTAATCAACAATAACAAGAAAAATCATAAATTGTTAAATTGGCTCTTTGAACATTTTGTCAACTTAAATAAGTGAAATGTTTTGATTTCAAATCCAGCATTTATTCTGGGGAAAAGATACTCCTTTCTGGATTTGCTGTTGCTCTCCAGGTAGCTCTTCTGTCCTTCCCCCACCTTCCTTTCTTTCTTCTTTTCTCTATCTACTTCCTCCCACCCCCACACACCCCAGTTCTTTAGAGTGAGAAATTCTCCAAATGGCCCCCTGGCTCCATTTTCAGGATGAATAGAATTGTCCGAGAGCTCTAAGAAAGTATCCAGGGTAACTGATGCTAATAGTAACTTTGGATAAGGCATGCTAACAATTCTAAGAGCTTTCACTCTTTCTGAAATGGCAGTGATGTCAAGGAGTGAAACGCAGAGATGATGTGACCCCAGCTTCATGATGATCCCATAGTTTGTTTTTGTTTTTGTTTTTGTTTTTTTGGTTTTGTTTTTTTTTTTTTTCCCCTGAGACATTATAGGGGACAGCAGCTCCTTCCTTTAGATCCAGATTTTCTGTGAGCTGTCACCTGAGCTTTGGCCAAAAGTCTGCTTCTGACTGGCTTGGGAAGAAACTGCTTTATTGGGAGTACAAGCAGGAGAACCTACTTTAAATGTCTCCATTTGGTGGGTTTATTTTTTGTTTTGTTTTATTTTTTTTCTCTCTGTGATAATCATGGGAAGGTCCTAGCAAAGATTTAACGTCTCTACCTTGCCGAGAGACTGATTCTGATTCCTTTCCTGATGATCAGTTATTCTGGGGAGAGAAATGATCATGGTTTTTCTTTTAGGTAGAAGAAGAAAGGATTCTTTAATCCCATGGAGATGCTCTTTCCTTAAATAAGTAGCCCTTCTTCCAAGTGCAAATTCAAGAGGATAGGAAAGGCTTTCCATCCCTAAAAGACAGGCTTTATGAGCTTTGAAATTCAGATTTTAAGTATTCAAGTGCTCCTGGGTAAAGTTTTGTAAAGTACTCAGTTACCTATTTGTCCAGCATTCAGGTCAAGGATTGAGTGGACTTCACAAGTTTGTGGGAAATTGCATGAAATGAAAACACCCATCACTCTCTGCCCTTCTGACCAGTCTCCATAGTAAAGAATTAATGAAAGGTGAAACATTTTTACAATCAGCCTGCCACGGATCAGGGTCACCATTGTTTGAAAAAGAAGAAAGATCGGTTTGGACATAGGAAGCAGGAATGGGATTCAGGTCCAAGTTGGCCTTAAAAACTGCTTTCTTTCCATCACCTCCTTCATGGAATCCATCCCGTACATATGTGCATACTTAGCCCTCAGAGAGGTTAAGTAACTTGCCCAAAGTCATATCGGAAGTATTAAAGCTGCGATTTGAACTCCTCCAGTGTCTTAAAGTTCAGGGTTCTTTTGCCTGAGTCTTGTCATTTTCCTGTGTCTACAGCAGCAGTAGTGTGTGGAGGTAAGCTAACAAAGTGGATACAGTGCTAAACCTAGAGTCAGGAAGATTTGAGTTCAAATTTGGTCTCAGATACTTACTAGCTATGTGACCCAGGGCAAATCACATAACCTCTGAATGCCTCAGTTTTCTCATCTGTAAAAAGGGAAAGAATAAAAATGCCTCACTTAATGGGTTGTTATAAGGACCAAATGAGATAATATTTGTAAAGCATTTGGCACAATGTCTGGCGCATAGAAAGCACTGGATAAATATTTCCTTCCTTCCTTCCTTCCTTTCTTCCTTCCTTCCTTCCTTCCTTCCTTCCTTCCTTCCTTCCTTCCTTCCTTTCTTCTTCCTTTCTTCCTATAGAGATAAGGGGATAGAGAGAATGCAAAGAACTGGGAATGTAGCTGACACCTTGTGGCCTCAGAAATTTTGCCTTTAGTCTTTTCTCAGTGTTCTCAAACTCACCAAAGGACATATTTGTCTCCGTAATTGGTTCTTTCAGGGCTAGTTATGAACTCCAGAGGCAAGTGACCTGGCAACCTGATTGTTTAGATTCAGTACCAAACAGCATTCATGAAATCCCAACAAATTCATTCTTGGCCCTGGGTAAGCCAGCTGCATTCACCTGAGGACAGTGCTGATATGACATCTGCTTACCAGAGTACAGTTTTTCCCCCAAAACAATGAATATCACTAAATTTTTCAGGCAACATCTGAGTGTTTGTTATTATATGTTGAAAGTTTTCACATATCAGCCAAAATCACACAGAGAGCAGAAGGATGTATCAGAAAATGCTTACAAAGTGTTAGGAAGTGGGGAGGGGGGAGGAGTGACAAACTGCATATATGTAAATTACCTTTGTAATATCTATGAAAAACAGATTTGCCAAGTACATTAAAGTATAAACAAAATGGCAGGAGAGAATGTTTAACTGGATTAAGGGATTTAAGGGTCTCAAACTATTTAAAATAATGATTTATATACCAACATTCGCTATGCTAATTAGCATTTTTCTTATCTGTTCATTGAAGCAGAATTGAAATCCCTTTCCTTGATTACACTTGGGTTGAATCAGTGTCCATTTATGCAGTGCCTAACAGTGAAACTAGGATTTCCTCACCCAGCCTATCAATAACTTAATAGATAAATCTCAGCAAGTTGTCTGAGGCTCAGAATTGTTAAGTGACTTGTCCAAGATCATACTGCTAGTATCAGATTGGGACCCAAGGTCCTCCTAATTCTAGATTCAATCTTTGATCCACTAGACCAGAGATCCCTCAACTATATATAAGTGAAAGTAATAAAAATTCATCTCCATCACATCCACAATATCATTCTAATTTCTCAATAATTAAATACAATTCTACTTCTAAAATCCTATGACTATGTGATCCCTCTCCCAATTTATTTGAATTAGAAACTTTTGCATCATTTGAATTGTAAGCATCATTTTAGGAGTTGTACTTTATATCCATAGCTGGGAGCTGCATTGTTTTTATTATCTCCAGTTCCTGGAAGCTGAGGCAAGCACCAAAAGTCAACAAATTCTCATCTTAATAAATGAAGGAGCATTCACTCAGTCTTCCCAAAACCTATGTACAATCATAACAAAGGTCTCACAACGGGGGCAAACATGAACCTTTCTGGTTTCAGAAGAAACACTCTAATTCAACCTAGGAGCTGAGGAAGTGGGATTGGCTATGTGGCAAACATGGGCAGCTGTAAGAAGCTTCTCTGTAAACTGCCCAGAAGCTGGCAAGACTTTACAATGACCTAAGCATAATCCTAGAAGTGCTATTGTTTTACTTTTCATTGCATTGGCACAAGGAGTTATATGTTTGTTAGTTACTACACAGCCAAGTGCAGAATATAGAAATACACCAAAGTATGAAACCTGAACCAGACTGCAAGTTTCTTCCTGGGTGTTTCTTTTTTGCACCACTCATCACTGCATGTTAGCAGGGTGGCAGAGACTTTCTGAGTGGCATGGTGGATATTAGCATTCTGAGATGGGGCTGTTTTTGAAATTTAAAGGAAAAAATAAATCCTTACCTTGAAATGGAGCTAATATATGTGTGCTGCAAGGGTATTCAGTTAATACATTATGGATTACATAAATATAATATGAAAGGTGCACATAGAGTGTGAATTCATATCATGGGTGCATCTATCATGCTGTATTAGCAAAGATTGGTAACTCACTAGCTTCCCATACAAGTCCTTTGAATTGTTTCCTTGGCAATGATGGAGCCATCACATTAACCCTTAAGTGACCAGATTTCATTGATGCCAGGCATCTTTTCTGGTCATGATGATGAGTACGAACTGTCCATAACTCACATTTTATTATTAAATGTTGACATAGAGTCCTATGAATGCTCAAGGAAGGGAAATTGAAATTTATATGATGTTATTCCCAGTTGCTCTTACAGTTCGGAGTCTGGGAAATAACAAGACCCTGTCCCCTCAACTCTCACCTGCGCTGCTTGCTGTGGTTTCACTACTTCATAAAACTGTGGTAATACCCTGCTGTTTAAAAAAGATCTATCATTCTGTCACATGGTGTTTACAGTCTGTTTGTGAGCTCTTTGGATGGAAGTGAAGGCATACTGCCAGAAGGGGGAAAAATGACAAGAGCTCGCTTTCTTCTATTAAGTTATTCTCTCACATAAGAAGAAAAAAAACAAAACCAACCCCCAAACCACCGTCTTTATTACTCATGTAAACAACGATGTGATTTAATTTGCTAATTTCTAAGTGTGCTCTGGAAACAAGTGACTACCTGTGAGCTGTCAGCCAGAATTCAAAATCTCATTGTTAGTATGCAAGAGTGTTAGCATGCTTTTTAATATTAGATCAACCACTTACACATGTACATGAAGTCTGCATATTTCATGAGTTCCAGCAAGCTTGTAGCTTTGACAAGATGTGATTCAACATTTGGGCAATGCTAGACGCAGCAGCCAAAGGTTGAGATGATTTTCTAAAGCATGTCAGATTCTCTCCCAGTCTGTATAATGGGATTGAAATTTTCCAGATACCAAGGTCAATAGTTAGACTGGAAGAAAACTTCTAACCCCACATTTGTGCCTGGATGTCTTCCCTCTTCACCTCTGATGTTAAGAATGTCTAGTTTCCTTTAGTACTTAGTTCATATATCATTTTCTACATGAAGCTGTTTCTAATCCCCCCACATAATTTCTCCCCACATAATTATGTGGGGGGGATTAGAAAATTAATTTGCCTTAAATACATACATGTATATATATTATATACATATGTGTCTATGTATGTACATGTAATCACACATGTATTCATTTGTGTATATATGTATATGTTGTCTCCCCTGATAGAATACATATATGTGTGTGTGTGTGTATACATATATATGTATATGTATATATTTATGTGGGTGTGTTATATATTATCTCACCTCATAGAATCCTTAAGTATAGGCACTGTTTCAATTTTGTCTTCATATGTTCATTACCCAATCCATCACCTGGTACATAATATCTTAGAACCTTAATAAATGCTTATTGATTAGTTGATTTTAAGAATAAGCTATTGTTTTTGAATTTGAAAAAGGCCTAAAGAGGAAAAGGCCACCAGAACTTTGAATCTAAACAGTCTACTTACTGTCACTAAAAACCAAACATTATCAGAAATCTACACTAAGAATAATTTGTCCACGTTTCAAAAGGGTTTTCCTTTGTTCATCTATTCTTATGCATTCTCTAGTTACTCTCTAACATGAATACTGATTTTTGTTTTTGTTTTGTGTTGCTTTTAGTTATTTGTCAGTATCATTATTCTTACTTTAAATGACTTGGTCACCTTTTCCTCTTTGCACATCACTTTGTTATTTTGACCTATATGTACCACCCCTCCGGCTGACAAATATTTTCATCTACTCAGAATATTTACCCTGGACTCATATATAATTGTCAATGTTATTCACACCTCCCTTACCCAACCACCATTCTCATCATTGCCATCACCACCAATAATCCTTAATATCTACTGACTACCTATGGGGTTCATGGCACTAGACTTAGTTTTATTTGAGTTACTGAGTGTATCCAAGAATCAATCAATCAACAATCTTCTTACTGCTTTTTAACATTAATTATATGAGACTTTATAAGTATAGAGGTAATTCTTTATTCAAATGTATTCAAAAACTATTTAGTAAGCATTTCCAGTGTGCAAACCACCAAAATATATCTAATGCAAACAAAGGTTTCTGTGAAAAATTTTGTCAACAAGTCACAGAAAATTAAGGGTTAACTTACTAAATTTAGTTTTCTAGTGGCTTGACTTAAGACTTTAGGCATACCTTCAGTTATATGCATGTGTTTAAAACCAATTGCTCTTTAAAATTAAATTGGTATGGGATTCAGAGGCTGTGTAGTGTGTTAAAAAGATTGCTGGATTTAGAGTCACAGGCCCTGAGTTTAAATCCCACCTCTGACATTTACTGGCCAAGGGATCTTATCCAGTTAAGTCAATTCATCTCTCTGGTCCTCAATGGATGGACTGGTTAGATGACCTCTGAGGACATGTCTTGCTCTAAATTCGTCATCCTATGACTAGAAACTTCTCTAATCTACAACATGCCCCTGACTTCATGGTTCCCCAATGTATTCACTGAATCTGAAGAGAGAGATGCCTAGATGCAATTTGGTTTATTCAAGTTTAAACATGTTTGTTATTTCTCAACTAAAGGCTTTTTCTGCCTCCTGAGACTCCAGCTTTGAAAACTGGAAAACAAAATGGACTGAGAATTAGTTCACATTGCAACTTATAGTCTGAGCAATTCCAAACCAAGAACTGCTCTTCAGATTTTGAGCTCCAATGGGCAGATGTTGTGACTGCTTAAGTTGGGTTGGAATTTGCATAGTACACAAGTGGACTGAAAAATATCATCCAACAATGAGGACAAAGCTGGCAAATGAAGCTTTTCCTGCATCCTTTCCAAAAGTAAAGAAAAGAAAACAGAAAACAGTCTCTATGCTTTCTGCTCCTCTCTAGAAAAACCTCTACGAAATGGTGCTGGTTTCATCTGAGAAAATTCGACAAGCATTATTAAGTGCCCACCCTATTAAAAGCATTATTCTAGGCACCGGGAATACAATGACAAAAGTGAAAACTCCTTGCCCTTGAAGAGTTTAGATTTTACTGGGAGGAAACGACATGTACGCAGATAAGGAAATGTAAAATATATTAAAAGTAAATTGCAGGAATGGCCTGGGTGTTTGTAATTGGGGGGGCTATTAGCAGCTGGAGGGAGTGGAATTCCAGAAAGGGCTTATGTAAAAGGTAGCACTTATGCTCAACCTTAAAAGGAGCTGATGATTTCAAGGAGTACTCCAGGTATGGGGAAGAGCTTATGCAAAAGTATAGAGGTTGGATTGGGAAATTCAAGGAGTAGGTTGGCTGGAAATATAGCGAGTAAGGGGGAATTATATGAAATTAATCTAGAAAAAGGTTGAAGCCAGATTGTAAAGGTGTTTTAAGAGCAACCAAAGGAATTTCCATTTTATCCTAAAAACAGGAGAGGAAAAAAAAAAACAAAACACTGTTCGTTGAGCATGGAAGTGACATGATGAGACATGACCTTTTGAAATCTTGGTTTGCCAGGGACTGCATTAAAAGGATAAGAAACTATAGAGAAAAAGATCAGTAGGAGGCTATTGCAGTAGTCTATTGAGTAGTTAAGGAGGACATGGGTGAGGGTGCTGGTCGTAGGTGAGAGAAGGGGACAGACACGAGGGGTGTCATAGGCGTCTTAGCAACTGAAGACATACAGAGATGAGGGATGTGTGTGTGTGTGTGTGTGTATGTGTGTGTGTGTGTGTGTGAAGAGACAGGGATAACATCAAAGTTTCAAATTTAGGTGATTAGAATGATGATTTTCAACTCTGTATTTGAATTATCAGAGACAGACATTGGAAATTTTAAATATCTATAGAAATGTGTTATTATTATTATTCAGCATATTATTTTTTTGCTTCATCATTTTACCCCCCTTAAATCTGAAGTACA
This sequence comes from Vombatus ursinus, assembly GCF_900497805.2. NCBI lineage: Eukaryota > Metazoa > Chordata > Mammalia > Diprotodontia > Vombatidae > Vombatus > Vombatus ursinus. The sequence goes on from NW_020954556.1 coordinate 14,457,515, forward strand.
TCAACATGGTTAAGCATGCTTGCCAGGCACATTGCACAGATTTATTTTTTATATCTGAAAATTAGCTTTTCTTTCATTACCAAGTGGATCCAGAAGGAAAAAGCAGCATCCATCAAATGAAGTCATCACTGCAGGAAGCTCAATTAAAGCCAAATAAAGTCTCTAATGGTAGCTGAACCAGAACTTGGAATAACTCTCCCACAGGGCATTATAACCCAATTGCCACATTAAAAGGTCGTCCTCCACCTTTTCTAATTCTGTCCTATCTTTTTACCAATATATTAAATGCTTTGATGTTAAAACCTGTAGAAGAAAAAAAATGTTCATGAATTAGGGTTTGGGGTTTTTGACTTCCTTCACTTAGTTTGCTTATAGTTACCTGGACAGAAACATCTGCTTTTGCTCCTTTCTGGAGAGTAAAGATTACTGGGTTTTATTTAAACTTGGCATTCCACAGTTATTTACTGGGGCTTTGTTTAAAAAAAAAAAAAGGAGTTGGAACCTAATTACACAGCAGATGCTGGGAGTGGTATTTATTCACCAAAACCACACAGGTCATTCATTAAAATCTCAGTTTTAATTAGCAAACACCTGTTTTCTGTTTGATTTTACACTGATAGGTACTGTCCGCAATTTGCTTTCTCTGGTACAAGCAATTAGATAGCCCTGACAGTAACAGTTAATCTAATTAGACCAGGGGAGCCCTGGGAGGCAACCATTGACTTGAAGAAATTACTGATACACAAGATCACATCTTCATCCCCTGATTGGGTAAGATTTTTGTGTATTGACCCCAAGTTGTTGCCCTTTCTCTCTCCCAGGTACTAGGACTAGATGTGTGTTTAAAGAAAACACTGATCCAGCCTTAGCAAAGGACACCTAGAAATGTCCCCTTGAGTTAAAATGTTAGGACAAGTCAAATTCTGGGATAAGAAAGAATGAAATATAAATGGGCTATTGGGCTCAGAAGCTGGTTTCCACACCCAGATCAAACTAAATTCTGAGGTGAGACAAAATCAGTAAATGCTATGCTGAATTTGTGGATTGCACAACAGGCCCTAAAATATACATATATGAAATTTAATTATTTTTCACACAAAGGACCAATGGATTTTTTTTTCTCCAAAACACAAATGTTATAGCATTGTTATGGAAAGAAAACTTGGACTGGGTTTGAGTTCTGATGCTGACATCTCCTGTCCAGGTAACAATGGGTAAGTCATTTTACCTCTGTCTAGTGGGTAAGTCATTTCACCTCTTTCTAGTCTCATTTTCTTCACATGATTGATGATGGTGATTGTAGCTAGCAATTACATAGCACCTACTATGTGCCAAGCACTGTGCTAAATACTTTACAAATATTACCTCACTTGATCTTCATAATAATTTTGGGAGCGAGGTGTTATTATTATCCCATTTTAAAGTTGAAGAAAATGGAACAGAAAGAGGTTAAGTGAGTTTCCCAGGGTCACACAGCTAGGAAGTGTCTGAGTATTAGAATGGAATTCAGGTCTTCCTGACTATAGGACCAGCAGAGTATCTACTGTGCCACGTAGCTTCCCATTTGTAAAATGATCAAGATAACACTTGCACTACCTACTTGACAGAGTTTATCATAAGATCACACTAATATAACTGCACAGATAATGCTGAGAATGTTTACTGAAGAGAATGGAGACTTCTAGACCAGACTCTTCATTTTAAGTAAGGAAAAGAGAGGCCCAGAGAGGTCAAATAAACTGATGAAGGTCATACAACATGAAAGTACAGATCCAGATACTCTGACACTAAATCTAGTGTCCTTTCCACTGTTAGGAAATAACTTTGAATATCATAAGTCATCATGTAAATGTGAATTATTATTATTGACCTAATAATTATTACCTCTATTGCCCAAAGTTTGGTTGAATCTCAATGTCATGAAAATCTGCTATGATCTATATGATCTTGAAAAAATCACTTGGGGAATTCTCATTAGCTATTTCCATATATCTAAAATGAGGTCCCCAGACTAGATGACCTTTACACTCCCTTCCTGATTTAAACATGTGTGATTTAAATCTTGTAATCTGGGTGATAGGGAACATGGAGTAGTAGACAGGGATCTATACTCTGAATTATGAAAACTGAGGTGGGACAGTAGATAGAGCCCTGGCTCTTGAGGCAAGATGAACTGAGTCAAATTAAGCCTCAGACAAGAGCAGCTTAAAGGCCCAGTGTACAGAGCACCAGGCCTGGAATCAGGAAAACTCATCTTCATGAGGCCAAAATCTGGCCTGAAACACTTATTAGCTGTGTGGCCCTGAACAAGTCACTCAACCCTGTTTACTTCTGTTTCCTCATCTGTAAAATAAGCTGGAGAAGGAAATGTCAAACCACTCCAGTGTCTTTGCCAAGAAAACCCCAAATGGGGTCACAAGGAGCCAGACATAACTGAAATAATTGAAGAACAATAAAAAAACAGTCTCAGGCACTTGGTAGAGGTATGACATCAAAGAAGTAGCTTAACCTCTGATTTTCTTAGTTTCCTTAACTATAAAATGGGAACCATAGCCCCTATCTCACAGATTTTTGTGAGGATTAGATGAGATAATAATTATAAATTGCATAGCATAGTGCCTGACACATAACAGGTGCTTAATAAATTATGGTTCCCTCCTCTTCTACTCATTTGTTCAAGTCCAGTCCCAGATACATATTAGCTCAGGGACCTTGGATAAATCATCTAACTTCTCAGTGCCTTACGCAACTAAGACTCTAAATTGTACAACAGTTACTAATGCTACTAATGCTATGAATTGGTAGAGGGGATTCCCCCCCAATGAAATCACAGATCCAGAATTAAAAAAAAATCTAGGTAATAACTATTTTTTCTTTTTTTTTCAAATCAAAATCATTGGTTGTTCTCTGTCATTTGAACATTCACTGTATGATTTCAAGAACCTTTGTTATCCTGGTCCCACTCCTGTAGACAAGCTCCTTGTCCACCTACAGTGTGGCTCTCAGAAATGAATACAGTGCTCCAAATGTGTTCTGACAAGGGCAGAGAACAATGGGGCTATTATCACCTCTTTAGTCTTGGACACTCTTGTCTTTCTTAAGTCAGTCTAGATAGCATTCGATGTTTGGACTGTTAGTTAACACTGCTGATTCATATTAAGTGTGCAGCCCACTAAGAATTCTAGACCCTTTTTTTTCAAGTGCAGTGTTGTCTATCCACACCTCTTCCCTCTTGTACTTATGAAACTCAGGCTTGATTGTATTCAACTCAGCTCAATCTTTCAACCTGTTGAGGTCTTTTTGAATCTTGTCTGTCATTAAATGTTTTGTCTATTTCTCAAAACTTTGAGTCATATGAAAATCTGATAAGCTTGACATCTAGGTCTTTTTCAAGTCAGTGATAGCGATGTTTTACAGTATAGAACAATGTACTGGTCATTCCACCAAAGACTTTCCTTTAAACTATAATCATAGTATTAATGACTTGTTTCTGGGTGCAGTCATTCATACAATTCTGAAATTCGAGAGCTGCTCTTTTATTTATTTGACAACTATGCTTTGGGGATCAGAGACCTTATGTTTGATCCTGGTTGTACTATCAATTATTGCCTCTGTGATCATATACACACTATAGAATTATTCTGTGCCTCTGTTTCCTCAATGATAAAAAAATAGTATTAGAATAGATTATCTTTAAAATTCCTTATCAAAAGCCAATTTTGTATTTTTTCTTATAACAAACTTCAAGTGTGGTGGTTAGATACGTTAAACAATTACATGGGGCAGCTAGGTGGTACAGTAGATAGAGCACAGGCCCTGAAGTCAGGAGGACCTGAGTTCAAATCCCGCTTCAGACTAATCACTTGACACTTACTAGCTGTGTGACCCTGGGCAAGTCAATTAACCCCAATTGCCTAAAAATACACAAATAAATAAAAATTAAGAAATAAAAAAAATAGTATTACTGATACTGAAACAAGGTTTGTTAAATGGTACATCGTTTTTTAAAAAGATTTTTTCATTCTCTCTTCCTTATTTAATTTTGATAAATCTGTCCTGCAAAGAGGAGAGTCTTATGAGATATTTTGGCTCCATTCACGTCTTAGAACCAGAAGGAAAACATACTGCAATTCTCAATGACACATATTAGATTTTAATGTCAGATGAAAGAGGCATCATTATCTATGCCCAAACTTAATAGCTATGTTCTCTGATTCTGTAATCATTCCATTATGACAGATATTGCAAAGGATAGAGAAAGAACTTATACAGTACTTCAAAAATGAAGTTATGACCCACTTGAAACTTCTCTATAGCTCTTGTATTAGCTAATACATATCCCTGGCAAATAGCTGAAAATGTTTACTTAAGAGAGTGGATTTCTCAATTATTCATTGATTTATTCATTCATTCATTCTTTTATTCATTCATTCGTTTGTTTATGTATTTATTTGGCAACACTAATCCTCGTAAAGCAGATTTTAGTATAAGACAGACTTGCCATGAATCAGTGAATTATACAGTAGATTCATGTATTTGTAAATCCAAGCCCCATCAAAATCATGAATCCTGCCTACAGCATTTCTAACAACTCATCATCCAGTTTCTCCTTGAAAATATTTTGGGACAGAAACTAACTGCCTTTAATTATTTCACTGTCCCTAATGTGCCTATTTTGACACCTCTAGTGTCAAGTAAAATGAACCTAATCCTTCTTCTTTACGGCAGCCATTCAAATAGTATTAGGTCAAGTGACCTGCCAAAGTCAAATTTTTACAAAGGGTAAAGATTTGAGAACATTAGGAATTTGTGAAATGAGCACAACCAGGAGAACATCATATACAATAACAACAATACTGTACAATGATCAAGTGTGAATGGCATAGCTATTCTCAGCAATACAATGATCCAAGACAATTCCTAAGGACTTATGATGAAAAATGCTACCCATCTCCAGATGGAATCTGAATGTAGATTCAAACATATTTTTTTTAACTTTCTTTTTTTTCTTGGATTTTTTTTGGATGTTTTCTTTCACAATATGACTAATATGGAAATATGTTTTACATGACTGCACATGTGTAAGCTATATCAAATTGCTTGCCTTCTCAATGTGGGGGGGGGAGAAAAGGGAGGGAAAGAGAGAATTTGGAAGTTTTTAAAATGAGTGTTAAAAATTATTTTTACATATAATTGGGGGGAAATAAAATATTTAAATATTATTATCTATCAAATCTAGAGAATCTTGAGAAGGGAAGAAATCCAGGGAGATAGGGAGCTACTGGTGAACTAGGATGTGATGTGATGGAAAGAAAATCAATATAACAAAAGTTTTATTTAATCTTCGAGCTTGAATCTAGAGGTCTAATTGAGCTAAAGAATAAAGTTGTTGTGAGGATCAAGTTGAAAAAAATGGTTGCAAAGCACTTTACAAATCTTAAAGTTCTATATAAATGCTAGTTATTAGTATTGCTTTTGGTGTTGGTATTCGTGTTAATATTATTTTAACCTCTAATCATCAGGCCTTCAGTCTGGTGATGACTTCATTCACTGACCCTTCTACTGCACTCCAGCTCAGATAAGTCAATGTTTATCAAGCAATACAGGAAAGTGCTAGTACATGTTTAACAACTAGGCTCAGGGCAGGGGCTGGGGGGGAGGAAGAGGAGGATGTATGCACCCAAAATTTGTTTTAATCTGCCTTATTAACACTTTCTTAAGTTCAGACAATCAACAATAACCAAAAAATCATGCCCTAATTTATAGCAATTACCAATTTTAGAGTTGTAAATGCTTCTACTGAATATATGTTAATCAGGTAAGCCATTGAGTGTGCTGGAACCATAATGATGAAAAAAATACTTAGAAGTACTTTGGCCAGATACAACAAAAATGCAAGTTGGTTCAAATGTGATACAGAGACCAAATGCACTGTTAACACGATGAATGATAAAACGATCACATCAGGGAAGGTGAATGAAACTCAGACTTCTCTGAAAAATTACAAATTGGTGGGTCCAATTAAGATCTAAAATCATTGGCTCAAATATTTCACAACTACATATAAATTACTAACTAATCACTTTACCTTCTTCCTCTATGATGCAAGCCTGAGCCTACTTTTAAGAAAGATTAAGAATCAATGGCATCAAACATTTATTGCCAATGCATATGAAAATGAGTGACATTTCCAAATACAGACCAATTATGGGTTTATGTACTTAATACAAAACATCCTTGTATTGCTTAAAACCTCTATAAACTCTGATAAGAAAACAATATATTGGATGAGGAGGAAAAAAAAAAAAGGTTTTGCCAGAAAGTACCAAGAGTGCAAAGGGCAACTCATTATTGATTTGATGATTATTAGACAAGCCATCTGAAAGTATTATAACATTTACACAGTTGTTATTGATCATTATGAAGTCTTTAATGTAGTTCCATACTTGTGGCTTAGACATGTACAGCAACCAAGTAAAATAAGTGAAGTCAAGTATGTAAGAATTTTAGAATATTTGATGTCCATGTGAAAACTGTTGTTTATTTAAAACATGTCACCAGCACAACAATATCAGGTACAATTGACATCAATTCTGGCATCTTTAAGACATAAAGACCACTGTAATTCTATTTAGGCTTAATTAAATTATCACCATTCCTGAATAGAACTGAGTAGAAGAAGGAAAGAGGAGGGGAATAACCATGTATTTAGGAACTGCTATGTTCCAAGTACTGTGCTAAGTGCTTTTAACAAATATTATTTCATTTGGTCCACAGAACAACCCTGTGAGGTATTATTATCCTAATTTTACAGTTGAGGAAACTAGGGCAATTCGAGGTTGAGTCAGTTGCCCTGGTTCATACAGCTAATGAGTATCTGAGGTTGGATGTGAACTCAAGTCTTCCTGGTTCCAAGTACAACACTCTTATCAACTGTTCCACCTGCTGCCTGTACATAGGTAGTTATGTGTATATGTAAGCTCTCAGATCAAAGATGAAGTTATATGAAAACAATATATTAATCATTCAGTGTGAATCAATGATTTTGAGTTAAATGGCTCCACTGAAAAGCACATTAAACACCAACTTCATCTCTTTTCTAACAACTTCAAAATCGCATTTGGGCCCACATATAAAATGTTTAATGTTTTCCTAGGAAAATAGAAGCTAGAGGCTTTGAGTTTGACTTTGGAGGTCTAAATGAACCCAAGGAAAAAGGTGATATTTACAAATACCTTGGTGTTCTCCAGATAATATACCTCAAGCATAAGACTATCAAGGAGAAAGCAGAAGCTGAATATGTTAAGAGGCTGATTGGCATTCTGAAGTTGAAGCTTTAATGGGAAAAATAAATTTTGAGCAATTAACACCTACACTGTATCTGTCTGATTATATACTTTGGGCCCAAATGGATAACAACAGATCTAAAAGGTGTTCAAACAAAAAACTCATAAAATGTTAATGAAACACAGGGCTAGTCATTCCAAGGCAGGTAAAAATTCATAATTATGAGTGAAAAAGAGAGAGAGAGAGACAGAGAGACAGAGAGAGAGACAGAGAGAGCAAAGAAAAAAGAAAAAGGATTAATAAGTTATCTCAGAACATATGATAAATAGGTTGAAAAATATTTTAGTAACAAATAAACCTCACTTCACAAGGTAATAATAATGATTAATATTAGCTATACAGTACTACATTTGTCCAATGTAGTAGAAAGTGATTTATCTCTGGACAAAGGCTATGAAGTGGTTAAGATCCAAAAGAGGAATCAAAACATCTTCTATGGTTATCATCCACATGAACTCAACTAACAATGTGTCTACAAAAAAAGTACCTCCCAATAAGCTGAATTATTCAGGTTTGTTTTTTGAAATGGCAGATAGAGTCTGGAAAACCTGGGTTCCAATTCAGCCTCAGACACTTTTTACTATGTGACCTTCAGAATCAATGTGGCATAATAATAGAGTTTACCTCAGAGCCATGTAAATGGAGTATTTGATTTGTTCTGTTTGGCCTAGAAAGCACAACTAAGAGCACTTTGTGGACATTGTAAAGAAGAAATCATGAATTGAAAGACATCCTAGAGATTAGAACTATCCAAAGGTAGGCTATACTGCCTTAGGAGAATGTGCAACCAGAGTTCTCTAAAGTACTGCATGAATGCCCATTTCTTGGAAAAATTGTATAGCAGAGTCTTATTCAAATCTAGATGGCCTACAAGGTTCCTTGCACCCCCAAAATCCTGGGATTCTGGCAATTGGTTTGACAAATGTTCCATAAACACTGTTTCCATTATCTTTACAAACCTGTAAAGGAGGTGCTAAGAAGCCACGCTCTATCTTCTTTACTCTCATTTCTTATCTACCATGGACTCTCAGAGATCATCTGTTCCAACATGTACCAGAACAATTCCCCCTTTCCAAGGCCTCCAATAAGTGTCATCCAACCTTTACTGGATGAGCTCAAGGGAGGTACTAGCTCTCCAGTGTTTGCTAGTCCCAATTCTTGGGAGGCTCTTCCTTAAAACAGTCAATATTTGTTTCTCAGCAATGTCTATGTAGTGCTCCTGGTTATGTCCTCTGGGTCTGAGAAAAAAAAAAAAAACAGCCTAATGCTTCTTCACAATATAGGTGAAGTTTTGAGAGAGAGAGACAGAGACAGAGACAGAGACAGAGACAGAGAGAGACAGTCAGAGAGAGACACAGAGAGAGACACAGACAGAGAGAGACAGAGACAGAGAGCATTTTTGAATAGCTGCTATGTGACCAGTATTGTGCTAAGTTTGGTGAGTACAAATACAAGAAGAAAATCCCTACCTTCAAGGAACTTATCTTCTAACGGGTAATGGAAAAAGACAATATATATATGGTGGGGTTGTAAAGGAGTAGAGTCAACAGAGGGGGAGGAGGAAAAGTCCAGAAAGTGAGTCCAGAAATGAGCGAGCTATGTCACTAATCATGAGAGTAGGACCTCAGGACAGAGGTTTCTCCAGGGAACAAGATGGCAGGTAAAGAGAAGGAACAAACATGTAGCAGGCATGAATAATCTCTCAAATATTTGAATACAGCTAGTAAATCCCCCCTTCTAAAAGCAATCAAAACATAAAAATGTTAGAAAATCTGCCATTTTTAGGCTAGGCTTAATTGAAATCTGTGTGATTTCTACTAGGTACATACATTACTAAAAAAAAAAATCATCTCTGGCTTTTTTACTTAAATAGATAGCCTTTTTTCATTTCCCCTGACACCAAACCATATAACGAGCTGAATGTTTTGCCTATGCCATAATGTTAATGTTACCTACCCCTTCTTGATAAAGTTTATTTTTATAGGATAACTTCTGGACATAGGGCCTAAAAATTACTGAAGAAGCCACTCTAATAATTGATCATTCCTTGGAAGTTAAAAGAGATAATGTAGGGGTTGATTGGTCTTTGTGGTGACTGTTTCTCATGTCTTGTAGGTACATAGTTATATGTATATAACTGTTTGCATGTTTTCTCACCCATTAGAACGTGAGCTTCTTGAGAGCAGGAGCTATTTTTACCTTTATTTGTATCCTTATTCAAAAAACATGTATTATGTACTTACTATGTGCCAGGCACTATGCTAATCACAGTATAGCAGCCAGCACGTAATATTCCCTCAACAAATTCTTATTGACTGATAAATCATAGTACATGGCAAGCTACCTTCTTTCTCCAGCCTCCCTTCTCCCTTCATTAATTACCACACATTTTGCAAGAATGTATCTTTCTGCTCATTCATTGACTGCTACAATTCCAGTCATATTTTTCCTCCTCCTTTCCTGCTTTCAGTTCAGATCGACCTGTCCCCTTCTGAAATCAAGGAACTCTCCCAGCATGCAAGAGAACAGGCTGTCCCAGCTGAAGAGAGCAGCATGGAGTCCTGCTACAGCTCACTAGGGAGTGCTTGTAAGAAGAAACAGAACTACCATTTGTAAGCCAATGGATTTTGTGCAGTTAAGCTGTCATTGGTGTTTCTTATTTGGAGATTTTTTTTTTAATGCCAAGAAAAAAAACAAACTTTAGCTATTTTTTGTCACATTCAATGACTTATTCTGAGAATTGTTTTAATGTTTAATCAGGCAATGATCACCTTTTCACTAAGCATGTGTTTTTAAAAGGTTAGTTTATTTTGAAGTGTTGTTTTGCTATGTCTCCACAGTAACATTTTATCTAAAAGAACACATTTCCAATTAGATGATGAAGGTCAATGAGGAAATTGGTTTCACTGTTCAGAAATTTGCTTTATACACATTTTTTTTTTGTTCTGGAAGTCGTCTATTCTATAAAGTGAAAAAAAAAAGATATATGCTTAATTGCTTGTTTTTGATTAGGCCAATAATTCACTGGTGTAAGCAGCTTCCAGTAAGGAAACTCTCTTTACCATTGCACAGTAGCTATTTTTTTCTGCAATTTACAGTCTTAGAGAGCCATTCAAAGCACTGAGAGGTTAATTGACTTGTCCATAAGTGTTGTAGATGAGACTTGAACCTAAGATTTCGTGACTCCATGGCCTAACTTTCTATTCATGCACTCATTAACAATACACATATACATATGCAACACGTATGTGTGCATATGCATGTGTACACACATATGTATATATGCATGGTGCACACATATATGTGTATAGGTATGTGTTGTGTGTGTATTTGTATGCATATATATGTGTATACATACAATTATACATACATAGTAATTCAGAATCTTTGTCTAAATCTGTCCTTTAAGTTCGATTCTATATGCTCTGAACTCTAAGATATCTGACTTCTCTGAGTCTCACTTTCTCTTTCTCTAAGTTGGTAGATGGTAGGAGCTTGAAATAGTTGTGGAATAAACATCTGAGATCCTTTCCAGTGCCAACATTCTATTGTTCTACAATTCTATGACTCAGGGTTCTTCTAAAAACAAAGAAGCAAGTTAGGGGCAAGGAAAAGTTTAGAGCTGGCTAATCTAGTTCCTCAGCGGAGGCACAAGTGATAGTGCCAAATTTTCATGGTTTTTAGAGAAGATGAAATGCTGGGTGGCCAAAAGAAATAAACTAGAAATGTTTGAGGTATCACAGTAAGATTTTCAGTGGGGAATCGGCCGATACTGATTTGGCAATGGAGAAGAATTGGGAAGCAATTTGGAGGAGGTTTGGGTTTCCCCTTCAGATGATACCCCTCCCCCCTTCCTCAAACAAACTTATATTTGCATATTAGTAGGGTTGTCTTTTGCTAAGTAGAATAGATTCCTATTCATAGGGAGTAGTATAAGAGTTTCATTCTTTTTGGGAGTATCGAACAGATCCCTATTAAAATTCTGATACTCTGGGAAGGTTTCGCAAATTCCACTGACAGTTATTTAAATCTTAGTGTAAGTTTGTTGATCAGGTTCATTTTAACAGTGACAGAGTAGAACAGTGAAAAGAACACTGGCTCTGAGGTCAGAGGCCTGCATCAAAAATCCTATCTTTGACACTGTTCAAATGTGGGTAGGTCAGTTGATTTCTTTGAGCCTCCTTTCCCTCATCTCTCAACACATTCAGTGAAACTGTTGGACTGGATGGTATCTTCCAGTTTTAAACTGATGATTTTATGACTGATGGCTGAGAGCAGGTTGAGATAGAGGTGAATGGAAAAGGATAGCTTGAGAGTATCAGGAACTTTGAAAGAAACAAGGAAGTGTGGGGCACTAAATGACAATACAGAGGGAGATCCCTGAAGATAAACCACTTCGATCACAGTGTTGCCTAGGGCCAGCTCTTCCATGGTAGTTTTCATCCCAAGGTGTCCTGAAGGAATGAACAGTCCTGTATAGAATTTGTTTAAATCTTTCAAAAAGTAAAGCATTTATTGAAGTGATGATTTGCTGCTCTGGGATAAAAATGAAATGCATATAGGCAGAACCCACCCAATAGCTGCAAGTATGAGTCAATACTCTTCTAAAAGGGCCAAGGCAAAATATCTAGCTAATGGATAATTATGGCTTAAGAGAAGCAAGCTGTGTTCTCCTAATGAAGACTGTTGTGTTTTAAAATTATTATGAGGCTTAACGGTTCTATTAAGAGTGTGTGAATCAAACTGAAAGAGTCCGCTGAAGGTTAGTTCTCTAAAGAAATAACAAAGTCAAGGGCATGTTTCCTCCATTACCTTACCTAAAGCTTTGGTGCCTTGGAATTAGTATAACCAATTGAGGTCACAACCAGCTTCTGTCTGTTGTTTAGAGGTTTTCAGGGAGCAGGTTACACAGCTCCCTATAATTGCCTCCTAACAGAGCCCCATGCAGCTTTGATGCCTCCCTGTACCGGTACCCTCAAGAAGCCTCTTGTAAATAGATTATATGTGTTTACCATGTTTCACAGGCCATATGAATTTGCCCCTGATTATATTTTGCACTCTATCACTGATTTTATATCTTTGCTTTTTCTCTTCTGTATAAGGAAATGCAAGTCCAGGGGGGAAGTGATGAAGAACTCACCCTAACTGATGGTTTCTACTTCAACATTTCAACTTTTGCACTGTCAAAGTGCCCCCTCTGATGCTTTGTGAATGGCTATTCCTTGGATTCTTGGTTTTGAATAATTTGTTCCTTAAATTCCCTTCATTGTGTCACTGCATGCTAGGAGTTTCCAAATCTAACTAATGTGATCACAGGGATTAGAACTTCGTTTGGAGACACCTGAGAGGAATTTCTCCTTAGAGTGTGGGCATCCCCACAGGCCTTCTAAGTGGACACAGACACAGGCTGATAATTGGCAGAGTGAAACCCTGGCAGACAATCTCTTATAAGAGTTGCAACCCTTTTTCATGGTTCATATAAGTGAGCCAACAGACATATTCTGTCTATCTTGATGTCTTCGGGGTCCCTCTTCAGTTTTGTTCTTGTATCTTTTATCTTTTTACTGCATTTTCAAATACAAATAAGAAGTCAGAGACCTGTTATTGGACTTCCCTAGCCCTAGGGATAGCAGCAGCCCAAGCATTTCTAGAGTTCCCACAAGAACACATGGGTGAGTTGTGTGTGTTCTCTTTGCATTCTTGAGGGAAAAGATTGCATCAATAACAGGTCTCTTGGAAAAGGAAAAGGAATCACTAACATATACCTTTGTGATGGATAGCATGGTATACTTGATAGAGTGCTAGATTTGAAATCAGTAAAATGGGTTTGAATTCTACTTCAGATATTTATTATCTTTGTGAATTTTAGCAGATAGTGTATTTGTCTGTCAACAGGCATTATGCTAAACACTGAGAATACAATACAAGAAAAAAAGGAAATCCATGTCTTCAAAGAATTAACTTTTCCATCGTGAGCTAAAGAAGGAAATGGAAAACTACTCTAGTATCTCTGCCAAGAAAATCCCAAATGGGGACACACAGAGTCAGACAGGATTGAAAAACGAATAAACAACAGTAATAATTTAAGCTTGGTTGAAAAGTTTCAAGGGAAACCTGGTAAAAAAATGAAGACATGGCTGGCCTGGATGCTTTCTTTAAGTAGAGATTTTTGAGCAAATCACTTAAAGTATGTGGGCTTCAGTTTTCTTTCTTTCTTTCTTTCTTTCTTTCTTTCTTTCTTTCTTTCTTT